>NC_056725.1:417834061-418134061 GCF_019279795.1 Protopterus annectens
CCCCTTGAACTTTCCCTGGGAGAGGACTTGTAAAAGGAAGCATAATGACTCCTTTCCTGAGTCAGTCACTAAAGACACCAACTTAGATGAGGAAGAAAGTTCCCCCAGGTCCTCTCTCAAAGATGTCTTCTTTAGAGACATTCTCAAATTGATCAAATGGAGGGGGAGGGCGTAGTCCACTGAAAATCCTCCTGATGTCAGTGTTTTTCAAAGCCTTTGGGTCCAGCCTTTCAATGTTTTGAGTAGTCCCTCTTCCTGATGCCTTAGTTGACCTTATTACTCAAAAGGCCTGGAAGAAACCTGTTGTGGCAGACCCATTCCAAAGAAACTGAACAGGGTTTTAGTTGCTCCCAGAGAAGGAAAGAAAGTACTGGGCTAATAGTCCCCCTGTATATGTCATGGTGGTAACAGCAGCCACTTAAAAGGAACTGTCCAAAGACAGTTCCTCTGTCCATCCCCTTAAAGATTCTAGAGCAGTGGACAGATTGGGGAAATGGAGTTACTTTTCAGTCACCTTTTATCTTCATGCTCTGGTGGGTAACTTACTAGCGGGTATCCAAAAAACTATGAGTTCCCAATTGTTTGCCCTACAGTTATCATCGAAAATTTATATAAGAATTCTTTCTAAGGTACAGCCCATGCAGCCAGTATAGGTATTACCTTGTGCCATCATGCCTGGATGCAGCTTTGCAACTTTTTGGAAAGCTTTAAAACATTCTTCATAAATGCCTCTATGATGGTGTCACTCTCTGTGAGCCAAAGGTAAATGATATGCTTACCTGGAGTGAGCAGGATGTTTAAGACCTTGTTTGCTTTTGGAATCCGTTTTTCTAATCTCAGATATCCTTCTCCAGGAATCTGAGAGAGGAAGAAAAATGTGGTTCAAGAAATCTCAAGGTTTTCACCAGGACATTTCTGGGAATAGGCCTTCCAGAGGCAGAGGGGGAAGACAATTCCACTGGTCATTGCCCAAGAGGCAGGGGCAATCTGCAAAACGAAACTCTCCGTAGCCCATTCACAGAGAAACCTCATCATCCTCCTTAAATGCTTGTCTGACTGCTGAATTCTGGAGGCAGTCAGGGAATGCTTCTCCTTACACACTCTAGCCTGGCAAAACATAACTTCTGATTCTTGGGTACTAAGGATCATTACCAGAGGTTATACAGTACCCTTTTTGGAAACTCCAGAAATTAAACGATTCTCAATACTTCACCCAATCACTTGGAATCGGCAGCAATAGAAGTTTCAAAGTTGCTGGACAAGAGAGTCATCCAACCAGTCCCCCAATACCAGCTAGAATCTGGAGTCTATTCAAGGTTTTTTTTAGTGCCAAAAAAGACAGGGGACCAGAGATCAATTTTGGATCTCAACAATTTGAATCACTTTGTAAACGAGAGAAAATTCCGGATGGTCGTAGTACAGTCCATTCTACCTCTGCTCAGGAAGGACAATTGGATGGGCTCTGTATATCTCCAGAATGTCTACTGTCATATAAAGATCCAGTACAAGACCAGGTGATTCCACCATTTCCAGCTCATTCACTGAATTATCAGTTCAGAGCATTGCCGTTTGGCTCACCACAGACCCCCAGGTGTTCACCAAGATAATGGCAGCTGTGACAGCATAGCTCAGGCTACAAGAGAGCCAAGTATTCCCATATCTATATGACTGACTTTTTTGACAACTACCTCCAGGACTCTACTTCTAACGCATCAGTCTTTCCTGTTACAGCTGTTGGCTTAACTGGGCATTTCTATAAACACTAACAAAAGCAAACTTCCTCCTACTCAATCCATAGAATTCATAAGTTGCCCCATACACTGTACATCAGACAGCAAAACTTGCATCAGTGCGAGTCAAGTCAGTCAGATTTGTAGCCCTCCAGCTGATAAATCATCCCAGACCCTAGGCTTGACTTCTGTTACGCCTCCAGGATCTAATGGCTTCCTCCATATTGATAGTTTCTTTAGCCAGATACTACATGAGAGTTCTACAGTGGACGCTAGCTGTGCAGTGGTCTTAACTTCATCCCCTTCATTGCTGAGTATGAATCACCCAGGTCTGTAGGGACCACATTCTGTTGTAGATTTTGTCCGATTCATTTACTGAGGGCATACTCTTCCATCCTCCAATACCCAAAACCGCAGTGACCACGGGTACCTCCCTTCTTGGGGGGTGGGGGGTGGGGCATCTTGAAGGGAGAACAGTCCATGATAGTTGCCAAACTTCACATCAATGTCTTGGAGTTAAAATTGGTCCTTCTTACTTTGCATGTACTTCAGGACTATTTACCCAAGATTGTGATTGCCATACATTCAGACTGATATGTTAGTGGTTTGGTACATCAGCAACAAGGTTGAACCCGATCATACCCTCTTTGGTGAGAAACCATGAGATTCTGGCAGTGGGTGATGTCTTGCAACTGCTTTGTAGAAGCAACATATGTACTTGGGACACCCAACATCTTGGTGGACAAACTCAACAGAACTATTCTACTGCCTCACACATGTTCTGCCAACAAAACAGTGGCAGTGGAGATTTTCGCCAATCTTACTGTGACCTTTGTGCTTCTTACCTAAACAACAAATGCGAAGTTACTTTGTCCTCATCCCTCCACAGAGTCACTCACCAAGAGATGCACTAGTCCATCCTTGGCCATCAGGTCTCCTTTACAGCTTTCTGTCTGTTCCTCTTCTCACCAAGTTCATTCAGAAAGCAATGGAGTGCAAAACCAGGGTAATCCTCATTGCCCTTTCCTTTGGGTTCACCTATTTCACCCACAACGGATTCTGGATCCATTCCCAGAAATCTTAAAACGCCTCTCTGGGCTACCTGTACCAGACCTCAAGGCTCCAAAGCTAACGGCATGTTTTTTCCAGTTCTAACGGTTGCCAGAGATGCCAGTCTTTCTTCTCTGTTAGTTCATATCATATCTTCCTGTCAAAGGCGCTTAACAAAAGAAACTTACAAGACCAAACAGAAGCAGTTCTCCATCTGGGCATCTTCTAACAGACTAGACCCCTTTTGAGTGCATCTTCCAAAAATTTTGGAATTTCTTTCAGAACTTTACATGGCTGGGTCAAGTTATTTCACAATTAAAGGACAATTACAGTGGATGTAAAAAGTTTACACACCCATGTTAAAATGCCAGGTTTTTGTGATATAAAAAAGTGACACCACAATAAATAATTTCAAACCTTTTCCCACCTTTAATATGACCTATAACCTGTACAATTCAATTGAAAAACAAGTCTGCCAGGGAAAAAATAAAAAACGTACAATAAGCTGGTTGCATAAGTGTGCACACCCTTAAACTAATACTTTGTTGAAGCATCTTTTGATTTAATTACAGCATTCAGTTTTCTTGGGTACACACCTGCCATTAATTAAAGAGACTCTGATTAACCCCAAATAAAGTTCAGCTGTCTTAGTAGGATTTTCCTGACATTTACTGAGTTGCCTGCTACAGCAAAAGCCACGATTCGCAGAGAGCTTGCAAAGCATCAAAGGGATCTCATTGTTGAAAGGTATCAGTCAGGAGAAGGGTACAAAAACATTTCCACAGCATTGGATGTACCATGAAACACAGTGACGACAGTATCAAAAAGTGGAGAAAATATGGGACAACAGTGATGTTGGAAAGAACTGGATATCCCTCCAAAATTGATGAAAAGACAAGACAAAAACTGGTCAGGGAGACTGTCAAGAGACCTACAGCAATGCTGAAGGAGCTGCAGGAATTTCTGGCAAGTACTGGTTGTGTATTACATGTGACAACAGTCTCCCGTATTCTCCATATGTCTGGGCTATGGGGTAGATTTGCAAGACGGAAGCCTTTTCTTACACAGAAAAACTTCCAGGCCCGGCTAAAATTTGCAAAACACTACAACATTCCCAAAAGCATGTGGGAAAATGTGTTATGGTCTGATGAGACCAGGTTGAACTTTTTGGCCACAATTCCAAAAGATACGTTTGGCACAAAAACAACACTTCGCATCAGCAAAAGAACACCACCCCCAAGGTGAAGCATGGTGGCAGTGTCAAGCTTTGAGGTTGCTTTTCTTCAGTGGGAACTGGGGCTTTAGTCAAGGTGGAGGGAATTATGAACAGTTCCAAATACCAGTCACTTTTGGCCCAAAACCTTCAGGCGTCTGCTAGAAAGCTGAAGGTGAAGAGGAATTTCACCTTTCAATACGACAGTGACGCCAAGCATACATCCAAATCAAAAAAGAATGGCTTCATCATAAGAAAATAAGTTTTGAAATGGTCCAGCCAGAGCTCAGACTTAAATCCAATAGAAATTCTGTGGGGTGACCTGAAGAGGGCTGTGCACAAGAGATGCCCTTGCAATCTGACAGATTTGGAGTACTTTTGCAAGGAAGAGCGAGCAAATATTGCCAAGTCAAGATGTGCCATGCTGATAGACTCCTACCGAAGAAGACTGAATGCTGTAATTAAGTCAAAAGGTGCTTCAGAAAAGTGTTAGTTTAAGGGTGTGCACACTTACGCAAACCAGCTTATTGTGCATTTTTTATATTTTCCCCTAACAGATTTGTTTTTCAATTGAATTGTACAGGTTATAGGTCACATTAAAGGTAGGAAAAGTTTTGAAATGATTTATTGTGGTCTCATTTTTATATCACAAAAACCTGGCATTTTAACAGAGGTGTGTAAACTTTTTATATCCATTATAGCAGCCATTTCAAACTTTCATGTTAGTTTCAACAGTGCTTACACTGCTTCCCTAAAAGTATCCAAAGCCTTTCTCAGAGGCATTGAGACCCCCAGTTCGAGATCCAGTTTACCCCCATCTTACTTCAGTCTTTAATTCAAAAAGTGTACGAACCAGCAGTAGCCATAGATGTATAGTTTCTTTTGTGGAAGGCTGTTTTTCTGGTTGCTGTTACTGCCAAGCAAGTGTTAGAACTACAGGCCCACTGTGTGCTAGGGTCCCTTTCTTGTCTTTCATAAGAACAGAGTGCCTTTAGGAAGGAATGATTTGTCCTCAAAGTATCTTCTGAATCTACGTAGAACCAATAAATTGAGCTGTCAGTTTTCTTCCCCAATTTTACCAGTAAAGGAGAACATGCTTCATACATTAGATGTGCACAGACAATTTACGTTCTACCTCCATTTTACTAAATCCATCAGAAAATTGGATCAGTTGTTTATACCCCCCCCCCAAAAAAAAAGGGACAATCGGTGTCTAAGGTACCCTTTAAAGATGTTTAGAAAATTTTGCATTTCATTTGTCTGTCAAGGTGTATGCCCTTACAATTAAAGTCTAAGACGCATTCTACAATGGAAACCTCAACAGCATTTACAAAATGAGTACCTATTAGTGACATATGTACAGCAACTTGGTCTCCAACTCATACCTTTGTATATCACTGCACATTAGATGTGCAGTTCAGAGCTCTCACATCTTTCGGTTCTGCCATACTCTGGAATATCCTTCCTTGAGGCCACCCAGGTCCTTGTCAGGTAGTTTGGGTATCTGTCCCTCATGTTAAATCAGGCAAGTATTGACAACATCGGACACAAAAATTATTTACTTGTCATAATGATAGATCCGTGTTGTCTTCTTTTCTTCTGTTTCAACTCCCCTCCCTCCTTCCTCCTTCCAAATTGTAATTGTTTACTTCTAGGAATTGGCCACATCTCCTTTGGACCCTGCCTGATACCTATGTGAAGTTTATTGTATTTTCTTCTTGTCCTTTTTCTGTGTCATTTGGTCAGTTAGCAAACTCGATCTGAGGTAATTCAGAAAATTTTGGGTAAGGGAGGACTCAGAGCTCTCGGATCTAAAGCTTTAATATAAGGCGCCGAGGTCATCCAGCCACCTCCACCACCTTCAAACCCCCAGATCTCGTTTGCCGCGAATAGCTAAAGCATCGTGATCTCCAGAGCTCCAGGTTATAATTGGGTAAAAAACTTTAAGATATCTCTTTTTTTTTTCCTCTCTAAATTTTAGATAGTGATAGTGTAGGTTCCCCTTTCTCCTCCCCTCGCTTGGTGCATTGAGTTTCTAGTTTTTAGAGTTGTTAGCTTAGTTTAGAGTAGTTGTGTGTGTTTTTGCTCCCCCCCCCCCCAGTGTGTTCTGTGTGAGTGTGTTGAACCAGATGGAAACAAAAGACAACATGGATCTATCATCGTGGTAAGCACACAACTTTCTTTTCAAATGAGTATTCCCTAAGTTAAAGGGTCATATCTCTTTGTGATACAAAATAAAATGAACTAATCAAATGATAAAACAGAAAAGCTGTAAAAAGGTTAAAAATGTTAGATAAGTGTTTCCATTGCACATACCCTAAAAAAGACAGTTGTAGGCATTGTTAGAGGTTTCCATGGACATTTCTGAGCTTCCTAAAGGCATGCTCCTTTAGAATTGAGATGACTTTGGATATAGTAGAGATCCCTTTGGAAATTAGATGAACCAAGTAAAAGGCTTTCCATACTTCTATGGAGACATTATGGTCAAATGATAAGGAATTATAACAATGCCTGGATCCCTTACCAAAGTGTCTGATTTGGAGGGGTGCATCTCCTGTATGCAAAGTGAAATTGTTTTGTTTACCAAAATGAACTACCCTACATGTTTTCCATTTAATTTGATGTCAGTGTTCTTGCAGTAACATGTTGGAGCAATTGTGAGACAGTTGAAGATCGAATGACAACATTCAACGTACAGTCTGCAAATTTAGTTAACAAGGTTAGGAATGCTGGCCTGAAGGTCTGAGAAATACATGCCAAGTAAGAGAGGGCCCAAAACTGAGCTGTGTGGTACATCACTAGTAACTTTTTTTGGTTTCAGAAGTGGCACCTGCGACTCTAACCACATGGGTTCTAGCTCACAACCAGTTTGCTGTCCATCACACCACATAACGATTTAGATTTACAAGTCTTTCAATAATTCTGCATGAGGAGTAGTGTCAGACGCAATCACTAGGTATAAATATGCCATAATCACTGTATAACCACGATTCACTGCTGCATTTATTTTTTCAAAGAAGTTAGAAGGTCCAGGTTTGAGATTTTCAGTGTCCAGTTTAATGAAGTCAGAGATAATGCACTCCATAGCTTTACATGTAAGGCTAGTGAGACTAATGGTTCTGTAGTAACCAGGGTCCATTGCTGAGCCACCCATGTGTAATGGCATTATAATGAATGTAACCGGTGGAGAGGCTTACATTATTGAAGTTAAGTAGGGGTTCAAAAAGGCCATATTTGGTACTAATAATCAGGCAAGCTAGTATGTTATCAGGACCAATGGATGAAGTATTCTATGCTTTTGAGAGGACTGAGAGAACTCGTTCGATAGTAATTAAAGGGAGACGTTGGAGTTGTGGAACCTATGGAATAATTATAACCATAGGGGGAGTAAAATTTGCACTAAATGTGTTAGCTAGGATATTAGCTATTTTCTTTGGGTCAGAGAATATTGTTTGCTGTTGGTTCTTAACTTCCTGACATAAAGAATGATTTATAGTTATGTCTGAAGTAGTTTACTTCATTTGGTCTTCAACCTGTGGGGATACTGGATCCATATCGGATCCAAGCCGGCAACTTTACTAGCGTTTGCTCCGAGCTCCAAGGTCCTCCCCTTACCCATAATACACCTCCACCACCTTCCAACCCCCAGATCTCGTTTGCCGCGAATAGCTAAAGCATCGTGATCTCCAGAGCTCCAGGTTGTAATTGGGTAAAAAACTTTAAGATATCTCTTTTTTTTTTCCTCTCTAAATTTTAGATAGTGATAGTGTAGGTTCCCCTTTCTCCTCCCCTCGCTTGGTGCATCGAGTTTCTAGTTTTTAGAGTTGTTAGCTTAGTTTAGAGTAGTTGTGTGTGTTTTTGCTTCCCCTCCCCCCTCAGTGTGTTCTGTGTGAGTGTGGTGAGTGCGTGTTTCTCAGTAAGAAAGGAATAACTTTTTTCTTTTTCAGTTATTCTTTCTTCTGATACCATGGCTGATAAGCCTATTTTCAAAAGATGCACTGAGTGTGGCCATAAGTTATCCCCTGCAGATGGCCACACTCTGTGTGTTATGTGCTTTGGCGTGGCCCATCTGAGCACGGACTTAACTATATGCGCAGGGTTTAACCTGCGCACCATTAAAGAAAGGAAGGCCAAGTTGGCCCTGAAAGGCCGCCTTCCCCCTTCTGAGATCGTTGCCTCATCTTTGGCTTTGGTCACAGCGGCTACTGTGACCGCCTCTCCTTCTTCTCTTCCCCTGGCTTCTCCTCCCTCCCAGGCTGGGACTCAACCTCTTGTGCAAAAGCCTGCGAAAGCAGAGCAGAAAAGGGGGTAGAGAGAAGGAGAGAGAGTCGAAGTCAGGGGAAAAACGTAAGAGGTCTACAGACCTCCCTTCACCAGTCAAGACTTTAAGGATCTGTGACTCTCCCTCAGCTCAGTTCTCCGAGGTTTTCCCTGGAGCCAGAGGAGACACGCTCAACTTATAGGACCTCGATGCCCCGACCCGCAAGGTCGGAGTCCGTGGCCTTGTTGAGGTCCACCTGGTCTTTGTCTGAGGTCAATATGGATAAAATGATGAGGAGATTAATTCGTACTCAGATCCAGATGGGGGTCTTGCTAGCCCCTTCTCCCTCAGGAGGGGGAGCTTGCTTCCTTTTTTCCAACCGATATCTCCTTCTCCGATCCATCCATCGGGTTCGGAGTATTTGGATCAGAGGATGGCTTTAGTCAGGGGGTAGGCGTCCTCGAGGCCGACAGCTGCCTGGAGCATGTCGGATCCGACCAGATCGGATCCGAGCCGCTCTCGGAGCCGGAGCTTGGGTGTCGGATCCGAGCCGCTCTCGGAGCCGGAGCTTGGGTGTCGGATCCGAGGGAGTGGGACTTTCTTCATCGGCTTTGCCTTCGTTGAGCCAAGTCCCCTCCCTTGGAGTACTGACCACTTCGGGCCCAGCTCCAATTCTCTCATCAGACCTGGGGAGACCAGCTTCCTCATTGGTTTCTCAGGAGGTTCGCTCTCGTTCGATGTGGTAGAAAGGGATCTCTCCACTGAATCTAGACCCCTGACTGCCCCCTCGGACTCCACCCAGACCCCCTCGGCTCTTTCTAGGATCCCCATCATTTCACCAGAGGGACAGCCCATGCTCAAGGAGCCCCAGACGGTTCCCTCTGAGGAACAAGTGGCTTGCTAGTCCCCCCCCTCCCCGAGAGGTACCTTGCAAGCATACATGCAAGAGGAGGCACTTGGACTCCCCAGAGTCCCTCACCTAGGATACAGACTTGGATGAGGGAGAAGGTTCCCCTAGGTCACCTCCCAAGGATGTCTGCTTTGGAGACATCATGGAAATCCTATGCCAATGGGCAGGTTGGTCTGCCCCCAAGCCTTCTTCTGACGAGTCCGTGTTCCTAGAGGCTTTTGGCATGGGCCCATCTACTTCCTGGGTATCCCCTCTTGCAGGTCCTTTGGTGCACCTGGTCACCTCGCAGGCATGGAAGGAGCCAGACACCATGGAACCAATTCCAAAAAAGCCTGTCAACATTTTGAGTCCTCCCACAAATAGGCCAGCATGGAACAAGGGCTCCCCCGTAGACGCTATGGTGGTAGCAGCAGCCACAAAGAAGGAACTTGCCCAGGTGAGTTCCTCGGTTCATCCTCCTGACCAAGATTTGTGGATTATGGACCGTCTAGGGAAGCGGGTTTACGCTTCAGCTACCTTTTCTGTGAGGGAGCTGAACTACTGACTGATGTCACCCGACTCCAACGTGACCTGGTAAAGGAGCTGGAGGAGTCTCCCTCTAAGCCCATGTCGCAGGAGGACAGGGTCTCATTTCTCCACGAGGATGGCCACTTTGAAAGCAGGCTACGGCAGCTGGGTCCAGTGTGTCCATGAGGCACAACGCCTGGCTCAGATTATGTTAATTTTCGGAACCTTTCAAGGCATCCTTTGCCAATGCCCCTTATGACGGCTCTACTCTCTTTGGTAAGACCATCAAAGAGACATTAGGCCAGAGTGAGAAGGATGGGAAGACACTGTCTGCCATCGGGAGCCGCTTCTTGAACCATTAAAGGTCCTTTTCCCGGAACTAGAGAGGGCAAAGAAGATGTGGTTCCGGAAGTCGCAGCATTCCCGGGACACTCTGGGCTCTTCTTTCTCCCGAGGTAGAGGGGGACAGAATGGATGCTGGCCAAGAGGCAGACGGGGTCCGAAGAATTTTGGGTCTTGAGAACCTTTCTCGAACAGACCCGGGCAGCAACCCTGAGGGGTTGCCTGACTGCTCTACTCTGGAGACAGTCTGGGGACGATTGTTCTTGCACCTAGCAGTATGGGAGTCCATAACATCAGACAACTGGGTGCTTCATATCATATCCAGAGGATACTCTATTCTCTTTGTGGGTCCCCCAAATCCCCCAAACACCTCCCGGACATACCACCCATGCAAAGGGAGGCAGGAGCACAGGAAATTTCCAAGCTGCTAGAAAAATGAGCCATCAAAACCGTCCCCCCAGATCAGTCCAGATCGGGCTTCTACTCCAGGTTGTTTTTGGTGCCAAAGAAAACAATGGACTTGAGGCCCATTCTGGACCTTTTCCCTGAACCTGTCAGTTTCCAAAGAGAAGTTACAGATGGTCACACTACAGTCCATCATGCTGTACCTGCAAGAGAGCGACTGGATATGCTCGTTAGACCTCCAGGATGCTTACTATCACATAAAGATGCACAGAAGCTCCAGGAGGTTCCTCCGCTTCCAGCTAGGAGTCGATCATTACCAGTTTCGAGCCCTACCTTTTTGTCGTCTCACCACAGCTTTCAGGGTGTTCAATGTGATGGCAGTGGTAGAGGTTCACCTGAGGCTTCAGGGGATTCAGGTCTATCCATACCTAGACGATTGGATCCTCACTGCTCCCACCAGGCGTGTACTCTTCCAAAGCAGGGATTTTTTCCTGATCCTTTCCCTGGGTTTGGGGAACACAGTCAATGCATCCAAATCACTCCTAGATCCTGTACAGATGATAAACTACATTGGCGCCAGGGTAGATACTTTACAGTGGAAAATCTTCCTGACCTCGGAGAGAATGCAAAACCTGAGGAGGCATGTCTCCCTGATCTACCACTCTTGTCTCCCAACGGCATAATCGGTGGTGAGGGCCTTAGGCTCTATGGCGGCGACTATAACTCTTCTCCTGTGTGCCCGATTACACATGAGAATTCTGCAGTGGACTCTAGCTGTACAATTGTCCCTGTTGGAACTGCCATTGGCATATCTATTTCAATTCAGTCAAGTCTGTCGGAAGTCCCTCATATGGTTGATGTGTTCTCCTGATATTTTGGAGGGACGATCCTTTGCTCCAGCCTCGGCCCAAGCCACAGTGACCACGGACGCCTTCCAACTCGGATGGGGGGGGGCATTGTTCAGGCAGGACAGTCCAAGGCCTGTGTTCCCCTGTAGAGACTGGCTTGCACATAAATGTCCTAGAGATGAGAGCGGTCCTTCTAGCGTTGCAGGCCCTTCACGCCTTTCTTCCTCTGGGAACGATTGCAATTCAGTCAGACAGCATGTCAGTGGTCTGGTATATCAAGAAACAGGGAGGGACCAGATCTTACCCCCTTTGTCGCGAGGCCATGAGAGTGTGGGAATGGGCAATCTCCACCGGTCGTTTTCTCATTGCAATGCACATTCTGGGATGGTCCAATATCCTAGCAAACAGGCTAAGTTGGACTATTCTGATGCCTTATGAGTGGTCTCGGAATCTTTCAGTAGCGGACCAGATCTTCTGCGAGTGGGGTCAACCTTGCGATCTCTTCACATCTCCTTCCAACGCGAAGTGCATCAAATTTGTCGCTCTGACCCCCCTGCCAGGGGAGTCCCCCTGAGATGCTCTAGTTCATGCTTTGCCTCCCGGTCTTCTGTATGCTTACCCTCCAGTACCTCTTATTCCGAGGTTTCTACAAAAAGCTTGTCGACTGGGGAGCAAAGTGATCCTCATTGCCTCATTTTGGCCTCGCAAGGTATGGTTTCCCTTCCTTTGTTCTCACCTTTTGGCTCCGCCTTGGATCTTGGATCCCATTCAGGATCTGATTTCTCACCCTTCGGGAGCACCTCATCCGAATCTGGACAGTTTGAAGCTCACAGCTTGGCTGCTCTGGTTTCCGTGATTGCTAGGACTCCTGGATTATCCTCCTCAGTTAGATCTATTTTGGTGGCTGCTCATAAGTCTTCGACCAGGAAGATTTATTGCAGCAAGTGGAAACGTTTTTCCCTTTGGGCCTCTCATAGTAGTTTAGACCCCTTCACGACTCCTATTTCTGCCATTCTTGATTTTCTAGCTGATATGTTTCAACACAGAGCTAGTTTTTCTACTGTCAAGGTTCAGTTGGCTGCCATTTCTCATGTTCACGTGGGTGAGAATTCTGCCTCTCTTGCCTCCTCTAGATGGTGTAAAACCTTTATTAAAGGCACCTTTTTGTTGCCCCCCCCGGTCAAGGATCTTGTTCCCCCATAGGACCTTACTATGGTTCTTCAAGCTTTGGTCGCTCTGCTTTTTGAACCTGCTACAACAGCAGATCTGAAATATTTATCTTGGGAAACAGCTTTTCTGGTGGCTGTTACCTCTGCCAAAAGGGTTTCAGAATTGCAGGCCTTGTCCATCAAAGTTCCTTACATGATTTTTCCCAGAGATAGGGTTTCCCTTCGTACCAGTCCATCCTTTCTTCCTAAGGTGGCATCACCCGTCAATATCAATCAGACCATCAATTTGCCTGTGTTTTTTCCTAATTTTACTAACAAGATGGAATATAAACACCACCTGCTGGATGTTCATAGACTGTTACGATTCTATTTACACAGGACAAAAAATTTCCGTAAATCTGATCAATTGTTTGTATCCTTATATAAACCCTTTTTGGGGAAACCTATCTCCAGGGTCATATTCTTCATGCATCCTTCAACTCTATAAGGACAGAGGCATGTCTCTTCCAGGTCAGGTGAGAGCTCATTCCACTAGATCGATGGCTACATCTGCGGCCTTTTGGTCTAGAGTGTCTTTTTTTTGGATGATGTTTGTTCTGCAGCTACTTGGTCCTCATCTCATACATTTATTTCTCATCACAAATTGAATTTGACTTCCAAAAGTAGAGCATCCTTTGGTTCTGCAGTGCTCCGGAATATCCTTCCATTGAGGGCCTCCCAGGAGTTTAGTAGCTGGAGACTCTGTCCCACAGGTTGAAGACCAAATGAAGTAAACTACTTCAGATAAAGAAGTTATGTACTCACCATGACGTTCCATCTGAGTAGTTCTACTTCATTTGTCTTCAACCGTCCCTCCCTCTTTCCACCGGACCTTGGCATATGAACAGCCTATGGGCTGCAGTTATAGGTCACAAGTATTTTTTCAGGTTGGGTTGTCAGTATTAGGTTCAGCAAACTCGATCTGGGGTTTGGAAGGTGGTGGAGGTGTATTATGGGTAAGGGGAGGAGCTTGGAGCTCAGAGCAGATGCTAGTAAAGTTGCCGACTCTGATCAGATAAGGATCCGGTATCGCCACAGGTTGAAGACAAATGAAGTAGAACTACTCAGATAGAACGTTATGGTGAGTACATAACTTCTTTTTTGGTTTTAGTGGCCATTTTAAGTTCATACTCAGCTCTGCACTACCTAGTGGTTTTCTTAAACTCTGTTAGTTTTGTGGTTCTCTTAAGCTCTTTGTTAGTTTGCTCAAGTGTGCAGTTAAGTAGAATGAGACCTCTTACAAACCTTAAGCAGTTTCTTTCTCTTGTTATATAATTTGTATATATAAATTTGGGTGTTCTGCCACAAGGGTTTGTTTTTATATTTCTAATATGTGATGCAGATAGTGACTGCCTTATCAGTACATCTCTTTTAGTTGGAGTAGACGTCAGAGGCATACATAACAGCTTTAGCAATGACATCCTTCAAAGGAGAATTACAGCAGAATTTATTTAAGTCTTCAAGTAACTGAACAAGGTTTGCTTTAGGTAATTCCTTAAACACACATCTAGTTACAGAGGAAGTACCACTAGTTTTAAATGAAGAGGTCACTAAGTTATGGTCTGATTTAAAAGGCATGGTCTGGTTTAAAAGGCATGATGATGCATGTGCTAGAAGTGTACATATTTATGAGGGACTAGATCAAGGATATTGGGTTCCCAGAATTCCACGATGGCTGCACACTGATCAGCAGCTTAACTCAACCTTTTCCAGTGAGAAAACAGAAGCAGCAGCCAGAGATATTGTCAACTTGAGTAAAATTCAGCTAATGGCTAGTAAGTGTACCGCCTGGATGCCTGCAGAGAGGAAACTAGGAGGAAATTAACTAGAAAAGGTGAAGAGAAAACACTGACTGGGAAGAATCCTGAAGCTGTTTAGCAAAAAGCACTTCAAACTCTAGTTTTGGTACAAGACATGATGGAAAAATCAATCAATTGTGCTCGGAGGTGATTAAAATAAATGAAACACTGAAGGAGTATATCAATTCAAATAACAAAGCTCTGGAAAATTGAAGAAACTTTAATTGTATATTCAGATGAGCTGATAAAACTGCAAAAATTCGAGGTTGAAATGAAGAAAAGGCTGACTGAGGATGACATTGCTCAAGAAGAGATGTTTCAAAAAAAATTCTAGAATAAGAAGACAGGGCATGTAGGGAAAATGAGATTTTCTGTTCTTCCAGAGAAATTAAGATTGTATTAATTTTATGAATGCACAAATAAACAACTGGACTAGTATTCCACAGTAGGAACTGTTAAGTAAAAAGGCACAGCATGTTTAGGCTCCAGATCTGACCATGAGAAAAGTAGCCAAAACATTTAATAGTAAAGATTCAAACCTACCAGCAGAAAGAGTTGATCCTGATACAACTGTGGCAGAAGGACAAAGTATTAAAAGCTGGACACAGCAGAGTATTTGTAAAAAAAAATGATTATTCACTGTACATCAGGCAGAAGAGAAACACATTTATTCCAGTAGTCATGGAATGTCAAGAGGCAATTGTGAGATTCAAGCTGCTGTATCCAGCTGTCTTCAGAATATTTTTTTTTCTGGAGGGCCATAGGATCATAGGAACTTACTAGGCTGTTGGCCCTGAGGCCCTTACAAGCCTAGGCAACAATTTAGCCTATGTTTAGACAAGTCAGCACCTGATGCCCCTGTCAAGCAGGGTCACAGGTGGAATCCCAGTGGTATATGTTCTCTTCCCCATCTAGTTATCCAGATTATGGTTAAAAAGGGTTAATGAGGTACTCTGCTTGACATGGAGAGGGACTATGTTCCATAGGAGGAGTCATCTCTGGGACACAAATCTGTCCTGCCAACAAGTCCTATTGATGTCACAGACCAGGTTGAGGTTGCATGTGCCGGTTACACAAGTGGAGCCTGACTTGCGGATATGCAGCAGTTCCATCAAGGCTGGGTCTGCGATTGCTTTGTATGCCAGATAGTGGTCACTTCTGAGGAGTCTGCATGAGACTAAGTAGAGGGACAGAGCTTTTAGTCTATAAGTGTAGGATAGGTGTTTGAGGCCCTGGATTCTGCTGGTGAATAACCTCTGTGGTCTGTCTAGCTGCTGCATGTGCTTTGTGAGGTACATGCCAAAAGGGGCATTGTCCTCAATAATGGGTCTTGGAAGAGTACAGGGATGTTATGACCTGCTTGTCTCTGGATGAGATACCCTTACTGATGAGGTGGGCTATATAGAAAGCTTTCCATACCATGGAGGCAGTGTTTGCTATCACCCTGGGTGCCAAAGTCCCTCACGACTGATTGTGTGCTTAGGATCTTGTTATTAATGTGATAATTTTTGGGATGTCACTCTCCCCAAAGGGGATGAGGATGCATTTTTTGGCATTCAATTTGAGGCCATGTTTCTGGCACCAGTCATTTGTTTGGGTGAGACCCTCTTGGAGGATGTCCACATCACTAGGGAAATTGATGACAGTGCCCAGCTTGTAGTCATCTGCAAACTTGGTCAGCCATAGCACACTGGTTTTGGCCTACACTTCAGAAAAGTATATCCCAAACAACAGAGGCCCCAAGACCGATCCCTGAGGTACACCTCTCGTTACAGCTTCAGGTGGCTTCCCCTATTTTGACTAGGTGGATTGTATCAGTGAGCCAGTTTGCTACCTGTCTGCTAACGTATGGATCAATGCCTAGTTGAGAGATACCTGAGTGGAGAATAGTATCAAAGGCTTTGGCCATGTCTTAGTAGGCAGTGTGCACCGTCTTCCCCTTGACCATGGCTTTGGTGAATGTCTCAAAGAAGTCAACCAAATTTAACAGGCATGACCTCCCCTTGACTAAACCAAACTGGGTGGGATTGAGTGGTTGGAGGTTGCCAATGTCCTTGTTTTTGAGGTCCAATGCGTTCCATGGCCTTGCAGATTAGGCAAGTTAGGCTGATGGGTCTGTAATTTCCTGGGTCAGTGGATGCTTCACCTTTTTGCAGAAGGATGACATTGGCTATCCTCCACTTGGCTGGGATGACGCTGGTATTCAGGCTTTGGTTGAACAGGATGCCTAATGGTGCTGCAAATTCCTTCCTGAGTTCATGTAGGATGCAGCCTGGGATGTTGTCGGGTCCCATGGAGGCTGTATTTTATGCCTTTGAGAGGGCAGTGATGACTTGCCCCTTAGAGATAAGTTGGGGGGGGGCAGGTGCTGGGGATGTCCTGATTTACTGATGTGGTGGAAAGAGGGGTGAAGTTTTCACTGAACCGGTCTGCCAGCAGGTTAGCTATACTTGCAGCGTTTTTTTATGTGGTGTCCTTGACCACCAGTTCTGAGCAGATCTGAGTGCTTCCTTTGAGCTTGCAGACATATGTGAAGAAGGCCTTATGATGGTCTTTAGTAGATGTGACCAGTTTGGACTCAGTTTGCTTTGGAGGATTTCACTAATTTTTTTGATGCAGAACAAGCTAAGGTGGAAATGCAAACGTTTGTCCAATGTAAAATGATCCACCAAGTAGAAGGGTCTCTGCTTCTCATTCTTCTGATAGTAAAGCACACAGAGAGATTGTGCCAGTGAAACCTTTCCACTGTTCCAAAGGTGAATGCGTGAAAGACAAAAGAGCACAGGAGTTGATCAAAATAATCAGGAGCACAGTGAAACTGAACTGGAGTCTGGAGTTGGGAGATGGAGATGAAAAGGAAGACCAGCAACATGGAAATTGGTGAGTAAATGTGAGACTGCAAAGCATCAATCACATTTGTGAAATATTGCTGTATAAGAATAAGTGGAAAGAGTAGACTTTTGTTTACTTTGTTAAACTTCTGAGAAACTGAAAAGTATTTGCCTCACTTCATGTCAATAATGTTTTAAGGGACTCTTGACAGGAGGGTAGAAGAAAGGAAAAACTGTAAAACAATTTTTTTACACTTTTTTATGAATCTTTTCACAAATATACATTGCATATTTTATAGTAAAGTATTTTTAATTATTGGATGTGATGGTTATTAAAGTAAACATGCCTCCTTCCTCCTTCTCTTTTTCTTTTTGGTGTTAAGAAACTTGGGCATTACAATGCAACAGGAGAAAAAAGCTACACAAAAGCAGGTGTAAGATAATAGGATGCAATCTTGGGTTGTTGTGGTGAGGGATGGTGTGTAAAAGTACACAGGTCGTAATAGAGCTGATATGTTTTCTCTTAGTTTTGCATAAGTGAATGTCTGGATTAAGTGCCTTGGCTTAATCTAATAAATTTCAAGTGGAAACAAGTATGACCGCACCGGATATAATGAAAAATATTCTTTTTAGCAATTGATGCTTCAGCCTGACTTTCGGTCTTTCAGGCTGCAACAGAGGACTACATTTTTTTTTTCTTTTTTTCTCTTACTTTTCCATGGTGGCAAGCTGATAATAGAACAGTAAAAGAATATTGGTTTATTCAAGGCTAGTTGCTAAGGATTTCTGAAAGTATGCAAGTAGTTTTCACATCTGGGGGAAGGAGAATAAAAATTATAAAAAAAAAAAAAAAAAAAAAAAAAAAAAAAAAAAAAAGACACCAATTAGTCTATAAGTAGAAGCACAGGCAATAACATGCATATTAGCATGGATAACTTCAATTTCAGGTTACTTAGGTCCTGTGTCTGTCGGGCACCAATGTTCCTCTTCGGAGGTTTAAACATTATTTGACTATGTACATAGTTACCTGTGTTTGTATTAAGTTAGCAGGTTATGTGGGTGCTCTGGGTTTTGTTTTGTTTTTTTAAGGGTTTTTATTAAAACAAAAAAATCTTGTGACATGTGGTATAGATTCCAATGTCAGTAAAAACTGTATACAATAGTAACCAGCCAAACAGTAATAGGTGCGTGTATCACAAAAGCTAGAAATGTCTAAAAAGGATGCCATATATAATAGTTGAGAATAATGACTTCTTACATAACACTTTCCATATTATTTTGGAATGTGAGTGGTCTCACAAGTATAGACACAAAGGAAAGAATACTTAATTATATTAAGAAATGCAGAGTAGTATAAACAGCAATGCTATAGGAAACACATTTAGAAAGAACTGAGCATGTAAATTTGATAAAGGATTTTAGGATGGATATTTTGCAAAATATCAGGGACAAAGGAAAAAAGGAGTACTTATATCAATTCCTAGAGGAGCTCCAGTAGTGATAAAGAGGGGAAAAAGATGATAATGGCAGATTTGTAGTAGTAAGGGGCTACTGGCAGGGGATGAGGATTAAAGTATTTTAAAAGGAGGGAAGGCACCAACATCCCGGGAAAAAGCTATGGTGGCTGTAATACATAAAGACCCATCTGATTCAGCTTCCTATAGGCCCATTTCAGTTTTAAACTGTGATTGTAAACTGTTTGTCTATAATGGCTGAAAGAATGGTGAAGGTAATGTCAAAACTGATAGATATGGACCAGTGTGGGTTTCAGAAGGAGAGGCAAACATTTGACAGCATTAATAGAACAATGATGATCCAGAGGAAAGCAAAATGTAGGAAGAGACCGTTGTTATTCATTGGTCTTGATGCAGCAAAAGCTTTTGACAGAGTAAGCTGGGATTTTATGATTAAGGCAATGGAAGTATTTGCATATTTTAATACAGTAATAATGTTAATTAGGATATATGAGGGATTGGAAGCAAAAATTAAAGTGAGAGGGTTCCTCTCTTATAAGTTATGTCTGAACAGAAAAAGCAGGCAAGGGTTTCCTCTCTCTCCCCCTCTGTTGTTTGAGTTGTATTTAGAACAATTTTTTCCTCAGGTAGATGACAAATGTTGGAGGTGTGATGGGCAAAAAGAGATAACTGGGAACATATGTTTTAGGAGTGTAATGAGTTGGGAGACTTTAAAAATTCCCTACAGAGTACTCTAAGGAATACTGGGAGAGCAGAGGAGTGTAACTAAGGAAATTACTGTTTTGGGCCTGAATACAGGATCTGCATTGGAAGGCTTTGCTATGTTTAATTCTGGTGACTTCAAAAAAAGCAGTTATTGGAAAATGAAAATCAAAGTCTAAACCAGCTGTACTAGAATTAGTGAATATTGAATATTGTAACAGAGATAAAAAAACAAGGAAGTAGGATCTCTAGAAAAGGGTACGAGTAAATTACATTGAAAAAAAGTGGAAACTGTGATAATACATGCAGAAAATGTTTTGGAGGAGGATTGAGGTTTAAAAGAAGTTAAGAATTGAATAATTTAGGTAATGTTGCTTAGATTAAAGTATATATATATAAAATATATGTAATATATAATTGTAAATGTGAATTTGTTAATATGGTTTGATTACTTTTATATAAACTTAAGTTTGTATCGCAAGTGATAATTCATTGAAGTTGTTTCAATCAAAAAAGGATATTGGAGTCTTTTCTGTGATGCTAAGCTATTTGTGAAAGAGAGTTAACATGTGTAGTGACGAGGAAGTGCTGGGTAGTACTGACCATTGACAGTTTAGGTCAGCCAGTTTATTGAGGGATAGTTGGAAGTCCCCCAGTAGAAAGGCCTGGGCTTTAATGGAAATTTGAGGTAATGTATTAAGACATCTGTCATACCCAGTGTAACGTCCCCCACTCTGGGCCAGTAATCAAGGAGCCTGAATCCTCACTACTGACGCCAGAGAGGGACATTCACTTGGAATACAAATTGATACACTCGGTATTTCCAGATGCAGACCTCTGTATCAAGTATAATTTCCCCTAAGAGCACACAGGGACACACACAGTGTGGATTTCTTTGTATATCTCCTTCCAAGTCCTCAGTAAGACTCCCTACTGGTACAGCTGTAAGTCTAGGTCCTCAGCCGAGTGTCCAAGCCAAGTCCTCCAGCACCCTGTCTGTGAAACCAGTACTTTGTATCCCTGCCCCAAGTAGCTGACACACATTCTTTGAGATTTAATTTTCAAATACACACACACACACACACACACATTTAGGAAAGGCTGACACAGATTACCAGCTGTAACAACTTTGCCTAGACTATAAGGTAGATTCACTGCCACCAGTCAGCTACTATAAGGCTATTAAAGGATATCCAATTATACTGAGTGAAGTTAAAATTAAGGCAGATTGAAGAGATCTTAAGATCCATTGTTACATCCCGGGTCCTGCCTCCAGAGAGTTAACTATAACTATATTCTTTCCTAGCTTGTTAAGGATGGTGTCCTTATGCTTTACAATAGTCATCTATTACTAAAATATTACCATGGTTTGGTGCGGTCTCAGTGGGACATAAAAAGGCTTGGGAGTCTGCACCTTTTTGACTCTTAGAGGTATTCAGTCTAAGTGTGGGTGTGTTGCTTTGTGAACTAATATGCAAGGTTTTTTAATCTTTAGCCTGGTAGTCTTAGACAGTGTTATCTTAACCTCAAGGTAATTGGTTTAATAGAAGCATGCTGTCCTGTGTATGTGTCGATGTGTTGAGCTTCTGAGGAGAGAAAGTAAGACTCCAAGTGAAGCAAATACACCTCTCACATAATGAGTCATTGTGAGCTAGCAATGAAGAGTTTTCAGTAAGCATGAGGCAGTTATGCTGCATCAAAATAACTAGGGCTATCGGGCTGGCTACAGAAGAGGAAACAGGTGAATAAGATACCATACTTGGCTGTTTGTAGGTAAAGTGTGGGGGGTGTAGGGTAGGTTCCTAACTTAGTTTTGGTGCAAGACAGAAGAACAAAACATGGATAGAAAAAAGGTGGATAAAGGAATGAATAGTGACTACTGTAGGATACTGTATATATACTATTGAATACAATAGTACTACTATGTATACTACTTAATACTATAGTAATCTCAAGTGCAAAAAGGACATTTAAAAGTAACTGATCATGTAGGATCATTAAGCAAATCAGTAACAAAGGCACATTTAACAGTATAGCTAATAAGGTCTCTACCAAGTCAGTAAAAGCAATGAGCTATGGGTGGTCTAACTCAGTGGAGCTGGAAGCATAACTGTAATAGATACAGGTGTCTAAATGAGTAGTTTCAAGTGCAGCAGCAATAGAGCAGTCAGCCAGGTAATAAAGGTATATCACGAAGGTAACCTTGTACTTTGTATTGTAGTACCTGTAGAGCAGTAGGTTTAAATGCAGTTAACACCATAGTAATCAGTAAAAAGTAGACATGCCACAACACCAGTGATCAAAAAGTGCAGTCAGTAACCGAGATAAGTAGATTTGTGTTTATATACCTAGTATAACAAACAAGACTGAAGTATTATCTTAAATAATGCCAGTAGTGAGTAACAGTGCCAAAGCAACAAGGCACAGTAGCGCTGTATTATTTAAACTTAATTGCAACTACAATCAACAAAGCAGAAGTGAATGACAGTACAGTACCAACAAGGTGCAAAAGTACAGTGCTGCTTAAACCCAATAACACAACAGCAGAACAAAAGTGTTAATTTCAGCAACATCTACTAATGCATATAATTAGCAAATATGTGTAACTGTTCATGTATATTGCTGAATGTCTGTTTAAAAATGTTTGTAATATGTTGGAGCTTTTCTCCCTGAGCCTTCCAGTTGGGCAAACCCTGTGAACAAGGCAAAATAAAATAATAACCTAAAAAAGTAAGGCACGGAGTTGTATGTCATATAGAACAAAGATGAGCAGTCCCCTTACCTGTTGAAGACTAGGCTCCTTTGTTTGATACCTAATAAGTTGATGACTGGCTCACACTGCTGCATGAACTGAGCAAGCCTTCTAGTATTTAAAGTCTGTAAGGCTGTAGCCCTGCAGAAGCTGGCCAATCATAATGCAGCCAGTGCCCTTCAGAAATTGGCCAGTCAAAGTAATGCACTTGCATTTCTTACTGTAAATCAAGCACATATACCAGTCCCCACATGTCAATCTCTGTTCTCACCAAACGCTGGAATGCTGGAGATCCAGTCCTAGGAAGCCCCGAAGAAGTCCTTACAGTGTGATAATTTAGCAGGAACACAGATTGAAAAAAGGCTTTGCTGTCGTCTTCTCCTCCTCTGTAGTCTTCGGAGCAGCCTGGCATTAATATCGGTTAGGCAGAGACTAGAAAATTACTTCCACTTAAATACATAGGATTTTTTAGTGGCAGCTTTTTTGCCTCCTTTAGTACTTGCTGCACGTTCTCATGAAATAAATGCCTAAAGTGTATCCAGGCAGTAAGTTAAGATTGTTTGATATTGGGGTATATGAAACTCCCCCGGTCTTGTGAGAGTAGATTCGGTCTGTGAGGAAGCTTGTGGTAATTGTCCTTGGCCAGTTTCATAAGGAAAGGAAAATCAGTGTTGCCTGGGCCAGAAGGAGTTCACCACAATTATTTGGGGGTCAACCTTTTAAATCTTCAGAATTACCCTGGGTATGTACTCGCATAGCATCTTTGTTTTATGATGATGCAGGTTTTTGAATGGTAGCATTAGATGAAAAAAAGATGACACAAAAGGTGTAGGCCATACTGCCAAGCTTCATAGTACATTAACTCTGTGTTCCTTAATGCAATGAAGCAAAAAATTGTAAGTAGATTCAGAAGAAATAGTTCTGGTTAAGTCTGAAGTAGAATTGCATGGTACCAAAGGTTTGTGATTTAAATGATGTAGTGCTTTTTCTTCTTGTTTGTCTAGGTTCTTGCATACTCATGTGTTTATAGTTACTACAATCAGGACACAGAAAAAATGGATGTCATGGAGCAACAAACAGAAAATTTGGAAATCCATACAAATGCTCTACAGATTCTGCTTGGTAAGTAACTGCTGTGACAGTGGTCTCCACAATGCCCTGTATTTGTGTAACTTAAGTAACAGAAGAGATGTTCATCATTCTCATTGGTGCAGTAGCCTTTAGCTATTTGGGTTGCATCCTGCCCAGGATACTACAACTGACAAGTCTTCAAAAAACTATGGCTCCCACCAACACCTACACTCTGGCTGCTGAATGACTACACCTTGGAGGGAAATTTCCCATCGAATGTGCTCACAAATGAGTTTCCGTGTGTTGGTATATGGTGTCAGAGTGTACATAACTTCAGTACTTTCTTGGTACCTTATAGGGAAAGCAGCTCTGAGGCTGCACAGGAGCAGCAGTTGGATACAGGCTTCATTTCTGGTAGATAAGTTCCCTAATCGGAACCCTTCTACACAGAAAGTCTGGCCTTTTTAAATATTTGTAATGTATTTTTTATTTTCGGAAGAATGACAGCAGTTTTATTTGTATCAGAAAGTCTGAGCATAGGAGAGCCATGTTCTTTTAAAAATGTGAGTTTTTTTGCGAGGTTCTTTGTCAAGGAGCCTGGGAAAGAGGCCTCATGCCCAGGATGAAGTGTCAGCTCTTAGATTGTCTCTCTTCGTTGATGTCTGCAGAAAAAAGAAACACAATGTTCGACATTGCTCATCTAGAGACAGTTTGTCTGTTCATAACTATGATTTTCTTACCATATCCCAGAGTTTATTGCAGGCTTTCTATCCTTGAGAGCAGAAATCCATTCCGGAAGACTAACTAGGTCAATATATAACTGAGGGAAATATATCAGGGGATTCTGACATAGAGAGAGTTCTTTTTTGTGTGATTGTCAAGCCCAGTGTACTCCATTTCAGAGGAAAGTTTGTCTTCTCCCACTCCATTAGACATGTTTTCCTTTTCCAAGGGTAGATCCAGCATGAATGATATTGTTCTGTGGGAACAAGGGAATGTTTCCTCTAAACTAAGAAGATATAGTATGCTGCAAGCGTATTTGCTTAACACTACACCTATTCCTGCTGTTATACCAGTCTTGAAGGATGTTTTAAATGCTACCTGCAAATACTTCTGACCCCCCCCCCCCCCCGAAAAAAGAGCAGAACACTTATTAATGCCAGCCCTTCCCCTTTGGACAAGAAGGTAAGGTATTAGACAGATTTCATAAGAGAATGTCCTTCTTCCATTTTATTCTTTCAGGTGTGAACAGCTTGTGGGATTGTTCTTCTGCACTTCCTTCAGAACATAGGTCCTTTCCAAATCCTACAATTTCTAACCTGTCACAGGTGTCTAAACATGCTTTAAAGAATGTTTATGATTGGTGCAGATACTGTGTCTAGGGCCACTACTCCTGCTACTTTTTTGAGAAAGATTTAACTTCAGTTGGTCAATTAAAATGAATGTCAACATCCTGAAGGTAAACCATTCTGTGTTGAAAACAGACATCAATTTCCTAGTATACATGCGCTGAGGTTGTTTCTTGGCACGTGCACATAATCTTTAAAAAAAAAAAAAAAATCCTCCAAGGGGAGTCTGTGCCCACACACACACACACATTATGTTTACTAACTCTGAGGTTGCACAATCCCCATGGAAAGAGACTGTTCCCTACTCAGAGACTGTCGATCTCACACACCTCACAACTATTTGTATAGTCAAACAAATACGGTCGATTAAACAGATGTTGACCAAACCACCGAAACCCATCTGGGCATGTACTCACACATGTACCGATGAGGTAAAGTCAAAGATTTTAAATTAGTTTTTGTTTGACTGTTCTGCTATTCAGGTTCTCAACAGTTTGATGACAAAAGGAAATTAATTGAGGGAGTTCCTGGGATTCTTCAGGTCCCACATTATAAATCTTAGAAACCTTTTTTTTTTTTTTTGTAATAGACAAAAATCAATTCCTGCCATTTTCTGACAATTGGGGAGCAATAAAAACAGTGATCCTTTCAAAAAAGGGACAGATTACACCTTCAGAATGACTATACAAGCATTCCTTTCCCCTATCCACTCCCCTCCTGTCCTTTCATCTTTTTAATCTATTCCATAGGCTGGCTCTCAATCTTTCCCTATGGCAACAGATTGTTTCAAACTCTTGGGTACTAATACTAATTCAGGAGGGTTACAGCTGGCACTAAATACACATGCCATTTTCAGGGGAATTCCTACTTAACCTCCAAACCAAACAGTTCTTTCCTGTAGTTCTTCAGTACATTTTTTTCTTAGGAGTCATAATACCAATGTCTTTAGACAAAAGGGAGGAAGGCTTCTACTCCAGAATGTTTCTGGTTTCAAAGAACTAGCTTTCTTGGAGACCAGTTCTAGAGCTTTCCTTTCTCAATCTGTTTGTGAAAGTACCAAAATTCAAAATGTTGACCCTTCAAGGTCTGTTACCAATCACTCCTCTTCTGAATTTTACAGTAACATTAGACATAAAAGATTAATGTGAAGTTGTTCAATCTCGCCATTCATTCTTCACTGATGGGTTCGGGGCCAATCCTCGGCTCCGTCACGGCCGACTAGCAAGCTCAAAATTCTCCAGTATCTCGAAACCCAACCCCTTATCCCACAATGGACTGCTGGAATTACCCCAGATCTAGTTTGCTGCAGCACAGATCTCTTGGTTTCCGGCGTTGCTCGAGACTATTATTGGGAGTTTTCAACTTTCAGCAAGTTTTATATTTCAATTTTATATCTTTTACTATTATAACTATATAATATTATCTGGTTAGCAGCTGTTTTCTGTTTTTCTCCCTTTTCCCAGTAAAATCTTTTGATTGCCTTCGGCCTTTTGGCCTTGGGCATTTTCTTACAGTTGTTAGATAGTTGCCCTTTTTGGGCTTTTTGATATTGGATTGCTTTAATCCTGTAACTTTATATAGCTAAATAGTTTTGTCACTAGTTGCCTTTTTGGGCTGTGTGTACTGTGTGTAGTTAGTTAGATTAATCCTCTCTAACTTTAACTATCTTATATAGTTAAATAGTGTGTTTTTTTTGTATTTTATGAATAGTCGTTCTATGTCTGAAGAGAAGGAAAAGCATCCAAAGTCTGTGTTTAAAAAATGCCCATACTGCGGACAAAAGATGTCCGTTGCGGATGCCCATGTGCAGTGTGTATACTGTTTGGGTGAGGTGCACCTGCAGGAGTCATGTAGTATCTGCCACTCCTTTTCTACTAGAGTACTTGCAGAAAGGAAGGGGAAGTTAATTGATAGGGGTATTATCAAATACCCTTTCTGAGGCATTGTCTGACCAGGATGGGGCCAGCAAATCATCCATATCTTCCTCAGAATCCAGGACAAAGAAAGGAAAAAAGTCAGAAAGTGTTGTGACTTCGGTTCCACTGACTTTGGAGCCGAAAGTCTGTTCTTTTTGAAACCGGGGCACTGCTCTGGAACCGGTTGCCGAAAACCTCCCTCTCTACTGCTCCAGTCGGCTCCATCTATTCACTCATCCAGGTCTTCTGTCAGCTTGTCTGATCTGGATATGGACCGGCTGGTTCAGAAACTCTTAGACACCAGGCCTAGCTAAATTGCTGTCGGCTCAGACCCAAACATTGGAGCCGAAGACCATTACTCCTGAATTGACTGCTCCTCCTCTGAGCCATACCAGACTTTCGGAGCCGGAGGCGGCCGACCTGATGATTGTGGATCCTTTGGCGCCGACACCTGCTCCAGTGTCGTCAGCTCCATCTGCTCGGACATTCTCGGAGCCGACCAGGGACTCTAGGAGCCGACACTCTCCAGTCGGGTCTGGGGAGGATAGTCGCACAGACTTGTCGGTGCCGACTCTTCCTCTCTGGGCTTTGGCTTGTGGGAGCTCAGCTCCTACCTTGGGCTCGGAGCCCACGGCTTCGGTGTAGGAGGGGATCGCAGCTCCTTCTGATCCGTAAACTCCTTCTCATTGGAGCTGTGGTGCATTCGAAGCCATGAGGCGAGTGTTGTCTCCTAAGACTTCCTCATCTCAAGGTCTGGCCTCTTCCTCCCCTAAAGTGACTGTGTCAGTTTCTGTTTCCTCCGGTCATCCCAAACATAGAGACCCAGAGCCTCAGGTAGCCCCAAAGGGCGCTCCCTGCTCTTCTGAGACCTCTCCAGAAGTTCCCCTTGAAGAAGTCCCCAGGAAAATATTATGCAAGAGGAGGCATTTGGACTCCCCACAGGAGTCTCTCACATCAGACACCGACTTGGATGAATCAGAAGGGTCCCCTAGATCCCCCTCTGAGGACATCTCCTTTGCAGATATTCTTGAAATTCTTCGGCAGAGGGGTGATTGGCAGTCCAAGAGCCCTACTGAGGATGAGTTGGATGTTCATCGTGCATACAGCTGCAGTCATAACAGATGGGTTCTCCTGCCGTCAGGCGGGTCCTCGGTCGGCCGAATTCCAAAGTCTAGGTCCGGCGTCGGTTGTTGTCGCTTCTTCCCTGACGTCAGTGCGACAGGGGTATAAAGGAACCAGCCGACGCCATTTTCTCCAGTCTTTCTTGCCGCGCGGTGCCCGAAGCAGAAGCAGTTCGCAAGTGCCGGTCGGCCAGCTCCTGAGATTACGAAAATTTTGGAAGCCGAAGTCGTTTAAAAGCTAAGTACCCCGTTGGGGAACCTTTTCTTGCCTCAGACCGATGTCAGACAAAGTTAATAATTGTATTTCTTGTGGGAAGCAAATACCGCATAAGGATTTCCATTCCCTCTGTATACCTTGTTTAGGCCCAGACCACGAGGTCTTGGCCTGTCGCTTTTGTGCTACATTCAACAAACGCACTATTAAGCGTCGGGCGGAGTTCGCCCAGCATTATTTTGGAAAAGCATTTAACTATACCATGTCGGCGGATACTCCGATTCCGGTTTTGTCTTAAAAACGCAAAGACAAGGACCGACATGCGAGGTCCGCGGCCTCTACCGACACCACGCCAAAGTCGACTACACGTGGTCCGGTTCTCAGTGAGGCGCCTACGCAGCCCCTGCCTACCGACGACCAGTCTTTGACGGTGTCTCCTGTACCCGAGGTCGCAGGCTCCTCGGCCCACACCCTGACTACAGATACCGAAGCCACTCTTGGTGCTGAAGCTCTGAATGTGGACAGATCCACTTCCACTCATGGTGTCTTCAGACCTTCCTCTTCTTTCTCCATCAAGGCTTTCACAAGGGCTAAAGCAACCATGCACTCTAAGAGGCCAGCTACTCAGGGCCCATCCCCAGGCCCTATGCCTAAGAAACAGATGCTTAAAATGGCTAAGGATTTAATTACTCTTATCAGAGGTTCTCAGCCTCCCCCAGACAAAAGGCCTAGAGAGGAGGTAGATTCGCCCTCCTCTGACCAGGGCTCCATTTTTTCAGAGCACTCTGATGATCAGGAACATTTTTACTCCCCTTTTGAAGACTCTGATGCGGAGGAGTCCATCCCTTCTGTATCCCCCCCTGAGGATTACTCATTTGGGGAAACTTTGCATACGTTAAGGGAACACTTCCACTGGGAAGGCCAGGAATATTCTGATTCCAAGAAAAGGCTCAGGGAATTTCTCTTGCTTCCTCAGCACAGGCCTCTGGCTATACCTCCTGTTTTGGACATACTAGATGATGTTTACTCGGAGGCCTGCCTTAACCCGGACTCTCTACCTCCAGCTCCTGTTAAGCCTGACCGGTACTACAGGGTTCCTGACTCACACCAATTTCTATACAAAAGCCATGCTGCTGACCCAGAAACCATCTCACAGGGCCCCAAGGGAGTTAAGGCCTCCATTGCTAAAAATCCATTGCCTTCCGAGAGAGATTCCAGATCCTTAGAAAGGTGGGGAAAAAAGGTATATACCTCGGCTACCTTATCGATGAGGGCCTTAAACTGTCAGTTTCATATGCTAAAATATCAACAGTTTTTGTTATCAGAACTGAAAAGTAAAATGTCACAGCCTGAACAACCAGACTTAAAGGAGTTGCAGGATTTGATGCATAGTGCAGAACAAGTGGGTAAGCATACCTTACAATGTGGTTTTGATGCTGTAGAGGCCTCATGTAGAGCTGCTGTTACAGGATCAGTCATACGTAGGCATGCCTGGCTCAAGGAACAAGCCCTGCCTGATCATGTCAAAGCTAAATTACTAGACGCTCCTCTTCAAAAGGATGTACTATTTGGTGCTAATGCTGAGGAGGTATTAAGGAAAATGGAGGAAAAAGCTAAGTCAATGCAAACAGTGAAAGAATTTCTACAGGTTCAACCCCCACGTTTTAGTAGAAATTGGCCTTCAAAAAACTGGTCCTTTCCTGCCACAGACAGACCCCAAAGAGGCAGATACAGGCGCCCGAGGGGCAGAGGGCAAGCCCAAGGATCGTCTAGAGGCAGACAATGGCAAGCTTCTACACAAAGAGGTGGTGAGGACAACTCGCAATCTTTCAGAAAGCAAACCCAATGACTTTCCCCTTTGCAGGCCAACCAGGTCCCAAATGGTAGCCCCCTTAGGAGGAAAGCTGTCATTATTTTCAAAAAATTGGCATATTGTCACAAAAGACAAATGCATACTGGACATTATAAACAGAGGCTACATATTTCATTTTCACACCCTTCCAAAAATGAGAGGCATGCCAAACCTGCCACACAATCAAAGGGCAGAGGCACAAAGGCAAATTACAAAGCTCATGAACATGAAAGCTATTCAAGAGGTACCTACGCACGAACAAGGCCAAGGTTTTTATTCCAGGCTATTCCTGGTACCAAGGAAAGGAAAAGATTGGAGACCTATTTTGGACCTGTCCATCCTAAACACATTTCTACTCGTACCAAAATTCAAGATGCTCACTCTACAGCAACTTCTTCCCATGCTGGGCAAGGGGTCTTGGCTGGTAACATTGGACCTCAAGGAGGCATACCTGCATGTCCCAATCAGACAAAATTGCAGAAGATACCTCAGATTTCTTGCAGGTTCAATTCATTATCAATTCTCTGCATTGCCCTTTGGCTTATCTACTGCGCCCAGAGTATTCACGAAATGCCTGGCATCAGTAATTGCCTTCTGCAGACTTCAAGGGATACAAATATACCCTTATTTGGAAGACTGCCTGATCCAAGCGGACAGCAAGAACATACTTCTGAAACATCTGGCTTATGTAATAAGGTTGTTGAGCTCTCTGGGATATACAGTCAACAAAAAGAAATCAAGACTAATACCTTCTCAGAAGATAATTTTCCTGGGTGCCAACTTGGATACAAACACCCAGATGGTCTACCTCATGCCAGAGAAGCAGGGCCAGCTAACTCAATATTTCACAGCACTAGCAAATTGCACCAGGCTTACTGCAAGGAAAATCCTGCAGGCTCTGGGATTTATGGCATCTTGCATATTACTAATCCCTTGTGCAAAGCTGCATATGAGGAAACTTCAGTGGTACCTAAAAAACATATGGTCTCAACACAGCCACAGTTTGGAAACAATAATACCACTAATTCCATGTCTGCAAAAGGAATTTCTGTGGTGGGCTCAAGCTTGCCAAACAAACACAGGTCTTCCATTCAGCAAGCCTCAAGCAAATCAAGTCATCACAACAGACGCCTCAGACTACGCCTAGGGGGCGCACATGGCAGATCGGTGCATTCAGGGCAAATGGCCCCAAAAAGAAAAGCACCTTCACATCAATCAAAAGGAAATGCTAGCAGTAATAAATGCTATTATAGCTTTCAAGGACCTTCTGCAACCAGGACAACTACTGATAAGAACAGACAACACCACAGTTATGTGGTACATAAACAAGCAGGGAGGAACACATTCCTACCCCCTATGCAGACTGACCATGTCACTTTGGAACATGGCCATGGACTTACAACTCGAACTACAAGCACAGTACTTGCCAGGCAAGGAAAACACGCTGGCAGACAACCTAAGCAGAAATATGACAGAGCCACACGAATGGAAGTTGCATCCAAAAGTCTTTACAGAGATAATCCAAGCATGGGGAAGGCCAGACATAGATCTATTTGCCTCCCACAAAAATCACCAATTGAAAAAATTTTGCTCAAGGATTTTCCACCCAAAGGCCTGGAGAGTGGATGCTCTCTCTTTTTGTTGGACATCAATGACAGTTTATGCCTTCCCACCTCTTCCTCTGCTGCCCAAAGTTCTACTGAAAACCAGAACAGACAGACCAAAGATGATCCTCATTGCTCCAGACTGGCCAAGACAACACTGGTACCCACTCCTGAAGAGCCTGACGCATTCACCACCATGGACACTGCCTCTAATGCCACTTCTCTTGACTCAACACGGCTTCACAACACTTCACAGCCAGCTAAAGACACTCAATCTAGCTGCATGGAAGATCCCTTAGCATCACAACAAACCCTACTCTCCAAGGAGGTTCAAGATGTCATTTTGGAAGCCAGAAGGCCGTCAACTAGAAAAGCTTACTCCGCAAAATGGAAGCGGTTTTGCGCCTGGAATGAGAAAAGTGGTCAGGATCCTGGAAAACTGAATTTACCTCAAATACTACAGTATTTAACTGAGCTGTTAAGCAGTGGACTTTCATTCTCCTCCATCAAAATCCATGCCTCAGCCATTTCTGCAGAATACAACACTGACCCACCCTTATTCTCACACCCTCTCTTAAGGCAGTTCCTCAGAGGGGCTAAGAATCTAAGACCACCAAGAAAACAGCCAATACCTGCTTGGGATCTCAATTTCATTCTGGAAAAACTGACCTTGCCTCCCTTTGAACCAGATTCCTCATCAGATTTGCAATATTTGTCCTGGAAAACAGCTTTCCTTCTGGCAATTACCTCAGCTCGTAGAGTTTCAGAACTACAAGCACTCATGGCTGTGCAGCCTTTCATCATCTTCCATCAGGACAGAGTTTCCTTGCGAACCAACCCGTCCTTTATGCCTAAAGTGGTCTCCAAGGTAGCTTTGAATCAGGCCATACATCTACCTACCTTCTATCCTAATCCTCAAAACAAAGGGGAGAGACTACTACACTCCCTGGATATCCACAGACAGCTACGTTATTATCTGGACCGAGCAAAGCCTTTCAGAAAATCAGACCAGCTCTTTGTGTCCTATGCTGTAGGAGCTCAAGGAAAACCAATTTCAAAACAGACGATCTCTAAATGGATAGCTCACTGCATACGCTTTTGCTATTCCTTTCATGGCAAGGCTGTACCTACAGGCATCAGATCTCACTCCACAAGGGCCACTGCCACCTCTGCAGCCTTTCTCAGAGGAGTCCCTACCAAAGATATTTTGGAAGCAGCCACTTGGAGTTCTGTGCATACCTTCTCCAAGCACTACCACCTACCATTATACTCCAAAACTAGGGCAGGTTTCGCCACTGCAGTCTTGCAAGGCATCCTGGCTCCTCCTAGTACCACCTAGTGCCTACCACCCCTTTGTTAGCTTTGGGATTCTACCCATCTGTTATGACTGCAGCTGTGTGCACGATGAACATAGTACAGTTTTGTACCTACCATAAATGTAGATGTTCGAGTGCTAATACAGCTGCAGTCCAGGCTTCCCTCCCTCCTTCCCCTCTTGGAACTATCCTAATGGCTAACACCTCCTCTTACAGCATGATTGGGGTATTCTTTTATGGTGTATTTGCTTGCACTACTGGTTTTTGATATTATTGCATTGCATTATTACTTATAATTATGTTTTGCCTTCCTTCTGGGGGCACCTGACATCTGGGGCAAGAAAAACTGAAGAAAATGGCGTTGGCTGGTTCCTTTATACCCCTGTCGCACTGACGTCAGGGAAGAAGCGACAACAACTGACGCCGGACCTAGACTTTGGAATTCGGCCGACCGAGGACCTGCCTGACGGCAGGAGAACCCATCTTTTATGACTGCAGCTGTATTAGCACTCGAACATCTACATTTATGGTAGGTACAAAACTGTACTTTCTCCTGAAGGTGTTCGGGTCTCAACCTTCCACCTCTTGGGTGTCTCCGCCCTACGATGAGCTTATGGATCTGGTCTCTTGTAGGGCACGGGAGTCACCAGAATCTATGGAACCTGTTCCTAGGAGGCCTAATGAGTTTATTTCTGCCCCCGTAGATAAGTCCTTTTTGACCAAGGGAGTCCCTGTTGATGCCATGGTGGTGGCGGCAGCCACCAAAAAGGAAATGTCTGAGACTTCCTCGTGTATCCATCCTCCTAACAGAGAATCTAGGATCATGGATAGGTATGGGAAACGCATGTTTAGTTCAGCGACTTTCTCACTCAGATCACTGAACTACTTGACCCATTTTACCAGACTGCAGAGAGATTTCCTTAAGGAGTTGGGAGATACTCTTCAGGGTTCTGTAGCTATGAGTGTATCCGACAAAGTTGCCACCCAGCTCGTTACCCTTAATTCGATAGTTAACTCATCCATGCATCTCGTGTCTTACGCAGCTGATGGTTCATTTCCACACGTTGCCAATCCCAAACGGATGGCCAGACCTGCCCCCAAATCAGTGGGCAGAGGCCCAGAAACAAGTACTGTCCCTCATGAACATGGGAGCTATTCAACCAGTACCAGAAGAGGAAAATGGGCAAGGCTTCTATTCAAGACTTTTCCTGGTACCCAGAAAAGACAAATCATGGCGTCCAATTCTGGACTTATCTACTCTAAACACATTTCTGGACATTCCAAAATTCAAGATGCTGACTCTTCAACAGTTACTTCCTATGCTAGGCAAAGATGCCTGGTTGGTAATCTAGACTTAAAAGAGGCTTACCTGCATATCCCAATCAGGAAGTCTTGTAGAAGATCTCAGTTTCAAAGCAAGCTACTTGCGTTACCAGTTCTCTGCACTGCCCTTTGGCTTATCTCCTGCGCCCAGGGTCTTCACAAAGTGCCTGGCTCCAGTAGTTGCATTTTGCAGGCAAAGAAATATTCAAATATATCCATACCTGGACGATTGTCTAATTCAGGCAGAAAACAAAGACATTCTTCTAAAACATCTGGCGTTTGTAAAAAGGGTACTAACTTGTCTAGGGTACACCATAAACGAAAAGAAATCACAACTGGTACCGTCTCAAAAAATTACATTCCTGGGTGCAAGCTTGAATACAACTGCCCAGATGGCTTACCTTATGCCAGAAAAGCAAATTCATTTGGTAACTTACTTCAAACAGGTGGCCACAAAAACCCTTCTATTTGCAAGACAAATTCTGCAAACCTTGGGGTTCATGGTCTCCTGCATTCTTCTAATTCCATATGCAAGACTGCATATGAGAAAACTTCAGTGGTACTTAAAAAGTTTATGGAGTCAATATTGTCACAGCCTGGAAACAATGATTCCTATCTTACCTTGCCTGCAACTAGAGTTCCTATGGTGGGCCGAGGCCTGCCACCAAAACAAGGGACTGCCATTCACTCCACCCCCTGCCGCCCAAACCCTAACTACAGATGCATCAGACTATGCTTGGGGGGGCTCATCTGGCAGGGAAGTGCATTCAGGGCAAATGGAGCCCAAATCAAATGCACCTTCATATCAGTCAAAAAGAGATGCTAGCTGTACAGAATGCACTGACAGCCTTCAAGGACTACCTTCTTCCAGGACAATTAATGATAAAGACAGACAACACCACAGTTATGTGGTACATAAACAAGCAGGGGGTACACACTCCTACCCCCTTTGCAGACTAGCCATGGCATTGTGGAACACGGCCTTGACCTATCAAATACAACTACAAGCTCAATTCCTGTCAGGAAAGCTGAATACTCTGGCAGACGAACTAAGCAGAAATCTCATGGACCCACACAAATGGAAACTGGAACCACGGATTTTCAACATGTTGACACGCAAATGGGGGAGTCCAGACATAGATCTTTTTGCCTCACCCCAGAACTATCAGTTGGACAAATTCTGCCCAAGAACTCATCACAAAAAAAGCCTGGAAAGTGGATGCTCTATCATTCAGCTGGAAAAACCTATCGGTCTATGCTTTTCCCCCTCTGCCTCTGCTCTCCAAGGTTCTACTAAAAGTCAAACAGGACAAAGCAAAAATTATTTTGATTGCTCCAGACTGGCCTCGCCAACACTGGTACCCACTCCTGCACAGTGTGTCACACCTTCCACCGTGGCACCTGCCTCAGACACCTTGCTTACTGTTTCAGCAGAACAACCAAGTTCTGCACACTCAGCTCCAAACTTTGAATCTTGCAGCTTGGCTAATGATCTAAATACACCCTTAGCATCCCTCAGCAAACCTGTGATGGATGTCATTTTGGAGGCAAGAAGGCCTAGTACGAGAAAATCTTATGCTGACAAATGGAAAAGATTCTGTGCCTGGAATCGATCACAAGGGATAAGCACAGCAGTGCCCAATATTCCTCAGATTTTACAATACATAACTGAGATGCTTCACAAGGGCCTGTCCTTTTCTTCCATAAAAATCCATGCCTCAGCCATTTCAGCTTATTACAACACAGAATTTCCCCTCTTCTCTCATCCTCTGCTAAAGCAGTATGTCAGCAGGGCCAAAAACTTAAGACCACCCAGGAGAGCTCCAACCCCTGCCTGGGAAAAACTCACTGTCCCTCCTTTCGAGCCAGCTGCTACTGCAGACTTAAAAGTTTCTCTCCTGGAAAACAGCTTTCCTTTTAGCAGTCACTTCAGCTAGAAGGATTTCCGAATTACAGGCTCTTATGGCAGTGGAGCCTTTCATTATTTTTCATGCGGACAGGGTGTCTCTCAGGACCAATCCATCCTTCATGCCTAAGGTGGTATCCAGTGTGGCTCTTAATCAGACCATTCATTTGCCAACTTTATTTCCCAATCCACAGAACAAGGGGGAGCGGATTCTGCATTCATTGGATGTACACAGACAACTTAGATTTTACTTAAACAAGACAAAATCTCTAAGAAAATCTGAACAACTACTGGTGGCATTTGCTGCAGGGGCAGAGGGAAAGGCTATTTCAAAGCAGACTATTTCCAAATGGATAAGACATTGTATTAGTTTCTGCTATATGCACCATGGTAAAACTATACCCCAGGGGATCAGATCTCATTCCACCAGGGCTGCATCTACTTCTACAGCCTTTCTCAGAGGTGTTCCTACCAGAAACATTCTAGAAGCTGCTACCTGGAGCTCAGTCCATACGTTCACCAAACATTACCATTTACCTTTCTTCTCTAAATCCAGAGCTGGCTTTGCCACTGTTGTCCTGCACGGCCTTATAGCTGGTCCTAATGCTGTATAAATCCATCCTCCCAATCACAGCTTTGGGAATCTACCCAAATGTAATGACTGCAACAGTGAAACATGAACATAATACAGTTGTGTACACTTAGCATAAATGTAGATGTTCGAGTGTATTCACTGTTGCAGTCCTGGTTACCCTCCCTCCAACCCCCTGTTTTTTCTGTTACTAAACCTCTACTTTCCTTTACTATGCTTAAAAGCCTTTTTGGTGTATTTACTTTTGTTTGGAGGTATATTTTTGTGTTTTTATTACTTAAATATTTGACTTCCCATTTGGGGGGCACCTGAGATCTGGGGCAAGAAAAACTGATGTAATGGCGTCGGCTGCATGTTTTATACTCCTGAAGACCTGACGTCAATGAAGAAGGCACAGCAGCCGATGCAGGACCCAAGACTTTGTTAATCAGGCCAACTGAGGGCAACCTGCCAGCAGATTACCCAAGTGTAATGACTGCAACAGTGAATACACTTTAACATCTACATTTATGGTAAGTGTACACAACTGTACTATCCTGATAACGAATTCCTGCAAGAAGGATCTTCAGTGGTGGTTGACGTCTCTTCATGTCACAAAAGGATGTCCTTTCATGCTACCCCCTCCAGTTGCCACTGTGACCACGGATGCTTCCCTGATAGGGGAGGGGGGCTTTTTCAGGGAAAGACTGCCCAAGGCACATGGACAGATCAAGATTCACATCTGCATATCAATGTCCTGGAGATGAAAGCAGTAACTCTAGCATTGCAATACTTTCAGGACTCGCTTCCTCTAGGGACAATTGCAATACAGACAGCATGTCAGTGGTCTGGTACCTGAACAAGCGAGGCGGGACCAAGTCTTATCCCCTTTGCTGAGAAGCCCTCAGAGTATGGCAGTGGGCGGTGTCATCCCAGCGCTTTTTGTTAGCAACGCACATCCCGGGCAAATCCAACGTCATAGCGGACAGACTGAGCAGGGCAATTTTATTGCCCCACGAATGGTCCCTCAAACAAGAGATTGTGGACAGGATTTTCCACAAATGGGGCCAGCCTTCCTGCGACCTGTTTGCCAGTCATATCAACAATAAATGCAGAAGCTATTTTGCCCTGATTCCCAAGCCAGGTCACTCCCCGAGGGATGGTTTTGTCCACAATTGGCCCCTGTCTCCTCTACGCATTTCCCCCAATTCCTCTGATACCCAGATTTTTACAGAAAGCAAAGTCACTGGGACAGACAATCATCCTTATAGCCCCTCATTGGCCTCGGCAGATTTGGTTTCTGTTTCTTTACCATTACATTCTGGAAGACCCATGGATCCTGGACCCAGTTCCGGACTTATTGACACATCCGTCTGGGGATCTTCATCTATCATTCCAGACACTGAAGCTAACCGCTTGGCTTCTCCAATTCCTCGCATAGCCAGGCTTTATAATCTTTCCCATGACACTAGTCAAATTTTGTTGGCTTCCCATAAGCCTTCCACTAGAAAATTGTTTCATAGTAAGTAGAAGAGATTTTCCATTTGGGCTTCCTCCCATAACATTGACCCTTACCAAGCGCCATTGTCTTCTATTTTACAATTCTTGACAGAAATTTTCAACAAAGGAGCAGCGACTGCTATAGTGCAGGTACAACTAGCTGCTATATCTAATTTCCATCTAGGGATCGATGGATTGAATATTATGGCTCATCAATTGTCTAAAGCTTTTCTAAAAGGTTTCTTTCACATGGTGCCTCCAGTGAAGGCACCTTATTCTCCCTGGAATTTGAATTTTATGTTATTTCACACCATTCTTCCTCCTTTTGTGCCTGCATCATCTTGTGAACTAAAATTTCTATCATGGAAAACTGTCTTCCTAGTAGCCATCACTTCAGCCCACAGACTGTCAGAGCTCCAAGCCCTATCCATCAAGCCTCCTTATATGGTCTTCCATGCTGACAGAGTATCTCTCAGGACAAATTCAACCTTTTTGCCTAAAGTATGTTCTGAGATTAACATTAATCAAGTCATTGAGTTGCCCGTTTTCTTCCCTAATCACACCAACAAATTGGAATATATGTTGCACAAACTCGATGTTCACAGACAACTTAAGATTTTATTTAGACAGAACAAAAGACATTAGGAAGTCAGATCAGCTTTTTGTGTCTTTTTCTGAGGCCAGGAAAGGTAAACCAGTTGCCAAAACAACTCTGTCTAAGTGGCTGTCGGATTGTATCACTTACACATATTCTTGTCATAATATGCCCTTGTCTTGTAAGGTGAAGGCTCATTCAACCAGAGCAGTTTCTACCTCTTCAGCTTTTCAAGCCAAATTACCTTTGCACAACATTGTGCGGCAGCCACATGGTCTAAACCTCACACTTTTATAACTCATTACAAAGTGGATAAGGCCTCCAGGGACAGGGCTTCATTTGGTTCTGTGGTTCTGAAGAGTGTACTTCCGTGAGCCACCCAAGATCAGGGTGCTAGGGACGCTACCCATCAGTGAAGAATGAACGGCAAGATTGAACAACTTCACATAAAGAAGTTATGTACTCACCATAACGTTCCATGTGAGTTGTTTCATCTCGCCTTCATTCTCACATCCCTCCCCCTCCTGGCTGGCAGTTGACCTGGAGGCTGTCTTCATTCCTAGGCAGAATAATTATTGTACTTCTATATGGTGCGCAGCAAACAAGATCTGAGGTAATTCCAGCAGTGCATTGTGGGATAAGGGGTTGGGTCTCGAGCTACTGGAGAACTTTGAGCTTGCTAGTTGGCTGTGTCAGAGCCGAGGATCGGCTCCGAACCCATCAGTGAAGAATGAAGGTGAAATGTTACAACTCACATGGAACGTTATGGTGAGTATATAACTTCTTTTTATCCCATGCTTGTAGCGATAGGCTTCAGAAAATTTCACCAGTGCTGTCTAGGTCACATTATTATTACGCTGCCCTAAACTGGAATCGTTACTTTTTGTTAGGAAAGTTATTTCTGTCTGTCTGAACCAATAGTATGGCTGTTTTTTGTTCATTTTTTTGGAGGCTACCTGATTTATTGCTCTGACATCTGCAAGAGAGTATACGAGTTGCATCTATTCATGTTGGGCTAACTTTCTTGCTTTTCCATGCATATAGGGTTATCTGTAGAAAAAAATTTCCCCATATATGCCCTTACTGTTTTTAGAGTGTATAGCTTGAATGTAGCCAGCTGTCTTCCTCATTTCTTCCTGAATTTGAGCAACAGGAAGGATGGATTCTATATACCTTAGTCATTCTTTTGCAACTCTGGTATTTATCCTTGTTGTATACCTTGGTCATGCTTTTGAAACTCTGGTATTACCTTGTCAATACTAAATCTTTTGTGAAAGCTATACAGCTGTCAGGATCTATGTTTAACTGTCGAATAACATTTCCATCAAACAGCTAAACATTGAACCCTAACCATCGAACATTCACTCAGCAAATGTTCATTTTTTCACCAGGGAAAGTAACTAGTTAGCCAACACTTCCCCATCTCGCTAAGCGCAGAATTTCAAACCTACCCAGGTGTATATATATATATATATATATATATATATATATATATATATGTGTGTGTGTGTGTGTGTGTGTGTGTGTGTATGTATGTATGTATGTATGTATATATATATATATATATATATATATATCTATATAAATAAAATGTGTGTGTGTGTGTGTATACAAAGCATTACATACTGGATTACTTTTCTTGGTCCAGGACTGGCTTTGATTGGACCCATTGCCTACAGGCTCCTGGTCCTGTTATCTTTCCACCTCCAAGTTTGGATAAGCTTTGGCAATCAACCTAAATAGCCAGTGACTACTGCAGCAAGTGATAATGTTGAATATAGTACAGTTGTGCAAGTTGCTCTTCCCAAAACCATAGATATTCAAATTCCTCACTGCAGCAGTAGCTGCACCCACCCTCCATTCACTTTCTACTGTATATAGTTTGTCGTTGATATAAAAATGTATATGTTTATATCTTTTTGAAGTTTCTGGACAAGTAAGCTTTTTTTTTTTGTTTGTGTAAGGATGTCCTAGAGTTGCCTACAGAGTGACTGCTGATTTCCTTCTAAGGGGCTAGCCAGTCAGTGTAGGTGTAGCAGTGAGCCAGAGCTTTTTGAAGATTGGCAGGTTGTTGTATCTGGAACAGGATACAACCCAAATACCCAAAGGTTTCCTCAGCAATGAAGAATCTGGAAATCTACTGTAACAGTAAGTGCAGCTTGCGCAGCTGTACTTTCTGCCTTAATTTGGCGTTAAATATTCAAGCTTCCAATAAAGGTAACTTCTACTTTTGCCATCTCCATCAGCTTTTATTATACTGGAAGTCATACCAAGTCCCACCTTTTCCCTGTGTTATACACCAAAGTGCACGAGGCTGTTACCGGTTAAAGTGCTGTTTCTTCTAGGCTGAAAAACATATTTGTGACCATTGTATACCAAGTTAAACTGTATATTTTCTGATTTTAGTAAATATGTCACAGCCTGCATGCTTGCCTGACAGCTTTCTGATTTGTTTTGATGAAAATAATTACAGTATCATTAGTGAACTAAGCTAAAATAGGCAACAAGGCCATATAATATGCAGTCAAGTCTGTAAGTAGTACACTGTTAGCTTAATGTTTTAGGTTGATGTTTTTACAGTGGGCAGTGAATTGGTAGTTGGTCTCTTACTTACTTGTGAGGTATTTCAGCTGTCAAAAGGAACATGTCAGATGCAAATAAATGCTTTGAGCTACTTTGTCATTGTCTTGGTTAGTATGCTACAAGTCTTCTGTTCTTTTATTTTTGTTTTGTTATGTATTAGCGTTTTTGTCTTGCAAGTTAAGACACACAAATATCTTAATCTTTGGTTTAAATAATTTGTTTTTAAAGCAAAAGTAATAGCCATACTTGAAACACACATTTTTATTTATTTATTAATTTGTTTATTTATTAAATTTGTTTAACCGGGGTTGAGCACTAATTAGTTTTGATAGATTTCAGTTTCAGCCCAGGGTCAGTAATATGACCAGTCTTACAGAGAGCTTAAGAAACAACAATATAAAGTGACAGTGATTAAATTACAAAGAATGCATGATGCAAAGGTACATAAACCAGTAAAGTGAGAGAATAAATTACCCTGATATCCATGTACATCAAAGTACAAATCTTACTTTACATTTAGGAAGATGTATGTAATACGTGTGTGTGTGTGTGTGTGTGTGTGTGTGTGTGTGTGTGTGTGTGTACGCAGAGTAGTTAAGAGTAGAGGAAAGGTATTAGTCGATTTAGGTTATGTGGTCTGTTGGGTTGCAGGAACATATAGCTTGATTAAGTTAATGAGGTTTTAGTAGTCTCTGGATCTTTATGGTAAGATGAATTGTCTTTAAGTTGGGGTGGGAAGGACTTTCATAATTTGAAACCGAGAATTGAAACTTTATGGTCAGAGGCATGAAGTTTAGAAAGTGGGGTTTATGTTAAAGGATCAGCATGATACAAGTTTATGTGGTTGTATGTGGGGACTTGCCTTATTAGTTTTTAAGGTTAAAGGAGGGCGACGAATATGTTCATACAGTAGCTTGAATAGTTTTGAGCTTAGAAGAACAGCTGCTCTTTGCTTAACCAGGAGCCAGTTTGCTTTTCCTAGAGGTATATTGGCATTTGTTTTTAGGGAATGAGTGATTAAACCTACAAATTTTGTTTTGTAGTTTTTGAATGATGGTAGAGATTTAAGCAGATGCTGCTGAGACAAGAGGGCGACAGAATTCAAGTTGAGGAAGTAGGATTCCTTTTTGTATTATATCTCTGGTTGAGTATGACAGAAAATGAGATATTTTGTGCCCAGAATAAAAGTGTGTTTATTTTTGTGTGTTTTTTCTAGATGAATGATTAAATTGAGTGAGGGGATCTAACCAAAGACCAAGGTACTTGGAGGACACTTGCTTTTTTAAGTGAGAGTTATTGTGGTCCTGTATTCTCGTTTCTCTATTGTATGATATCCATATATTTACCAAGTTCAATTTTTCCATATAGTTCAGTAGTTCTTTTTTCTCAGTCTATTTTTGAGCTTCCATTTCTCCAGTAATGTCGATTCACATCTGTCTAGCTATAGTGACCCCTGTGAACAGATGTTGCCATCCAAGGTGTTATGTTAAAATCACTCACTATTGCCTAAGAATGTATGTGTGTTAGACTTCCATACCTCAAAAAAATCCCTAAAGAAACCTGGGGCATCTTCATTTGGTACAAATCTTACCTATTCATAATCTGTTGCCCTTCTATGTAACCTTCAACTCACTGACAGCCATTTTGGCAAATGCAAAAAAAACCCATCAAACATCTAATATGTGTGTGTGTGTATATATATATATATATATATATATATATATATATATATATGTGTGTGTGTGTGTGTGTGTATGTGTATGTGTGTGTGTGTGTGTATATATATATATATATATATATATATATATTTTTTTTTTTTTTTGCCAAAGGAAAGTGCCCCAAGCTTAAATGTACGTCATCCAGCAGTGGAGAAAGATAACTCACTGCCAGTGAAATTGGTTTCGACGAACAGCTCTCAGTCTCTTTATCTTTTGCAAAAAGTGAGCGATTTGACAGAAACTCACCTTTCCGTGCTACCCATCTGCCACAAGAACTAATCTTTACTTCAGTGACTGCTCCTATTCTGCTACAGAACAAGACTTCAGTTCCATGTTTGCTTCCCCCTGGATTATGGTCTGCTACCACCAGTTGTAAATTTCTCCATCACTCGCCATTAGTTTAAGTAAAATGATTTTTCCATTTTCCCTCGTGATCATTTTCTCTTAATCAAGTGCAATATCCTGCACATCTCTCCATGTTTCAAGTCATAATGCAGTAGCTGGTCGCACATCTGTGTGAATTAAAGCTTTGGCACTCTCCCATACAAACTTTCTAGGTCCGTACCCCTAGTCTGGAGCACATGCTTCATAGATAAGAGTTTGTAAGCCCAGGTGACAAAAGCACCTGGATGTTCATCTGTATCACAGTCCTCAGGGCATGCTCCCACCATTGTTTTACATTTTATCTGCCTACTGATGAAGTTCTTCCTAGATTTCTAAAATGTTAGTAGTACTTTATAAATATAAAGCCGAAAATAACTTTTTATAGTAGACAAAATAACATCACCTGTATCTGCACAACTTAGAAAAAATATTTCCCCGTTGTAAGAAAACTTGGTTTATTTTACAAAACATAAAATTCTTGTGTGACCCATTTTGTACCACAGCACTCCAATTTAAACAAGTGTGAAGATGATTGTGGACTAACTTATACCTTCTCTCCACTTACTGTCATAAGGTGATGTAATATATATTTTTTTTCTTTTTGATGATCTTTGCCCCAGCTGCCCTTTGATCATAGGCCCTCTTCTTTGACCAGTCAACTTGCTTGTTCCCTCATCACCTAGGGTGAGAATCAGCAAAGTGGGTCATCATATAGACTGCCATTGTGGTGGTTTGAGGGCCGGGGGTTTACTGTTAATCGCAATATCCTTTGCAAATGCTCAGTCTTGTGAGGGCAACTGCTTCCCCTGTCCGATCTTCACTGAAGAAATCATAGCCTTCCCTTGTGTTCTCTGAGTACCTGTAACCACCCCCCCTCCGCCCCCAGGAGAGGAGAGTGGGCTGTTACCTTTCATTCTTCTCCCTACTTGTCTGGCTCCTGCAGTGCCAGGGTTGATAATTGAACCCCTGTATCCTGGGTTATAGTCAGGGCTTCATCTGCCTGCACCATGGAACCAGGCATAGTTGTTAAATTTCTCTTAATAACCCAAATTAATAACATATAGGATGCATCATGTAGCAGTACTACAAAAAAAGAAAAAAAAATCTCCTGGCTTCTTCAATTACTCAGCATTAATTGAGTTCATTCTTACCTAGTATGGGGGAATAACTAGCATGTACCAAAATTAGCACTCTAGATGTTGCTACCAGCAAGAGATCATTAGACTAATCCTGTTCATGCATTTAAAATTGTTTTGTAGCACGTGATGTATTTTTTAGTACTTATCTAAATTACAGTAAATGTCCTAATAATGTAATGTATAAATATAAAAACAACCATGCTGCAGTCTCTAAGAATTTGTACTATTAATTTGTGTCAGCAGTGCTTTTAATAACAGCTGTACATTTTGAAACCAGTTGTCCAAACATACTGATAGGTCCTGTATGTGTGATGATCAGGGGCTGTGGTTCCGTGATCTGCACCACTTTCCAGTAAAGTGTGAGGAGAATGGCCTTAAGAGTGCATGTCAAATGCACACTACTGCCTCTGGTTATGACCAGTACTTGACTGTCACAGACAGGCTTTACATAGAACAGTTTAAGAGCAGTTATAACTGTGATTTCACCCACCTTACTGTCAGCCCCACTGCCATCTTACCCACAGTATCTGATGTTCTGCCAAGATAATTTTACATTTGCGTGCGCACACACACACACACACACACACACACACACACACATTGTTTACCAAGATGACCTAATGATGCTATCGTAGTGTAAGTGGTCTTTTTCCTGTCTTTATGGTAACTCACTTTCTCTTGCTAGACCAGTCCAGAATACCAAGAACACAGTTGCTGTCTGTGTTTACCCTTAGCCAACCATAATGTAATTGTTTAATGGCTGTGGCTGAATAGTCACACTTTAAATGGTAGGTGTGTGTCAACAGTTAATAAGCCACCAATTTATTACACATACCAATATAGTAATAAATAAACAACCTGTTACATGCTGTTGGAAGTTGAATGATGAAATTTCTTTACCTGGGTAATTAAAATTAGATATGTATTTTCAAATTATTTTATTCTGTATGCTTTTGCACACTGTACCTTCCAACCTTCAAGCCTCACCCAATTGGTCGGACACATTCATTCCTCTGTCCTCAGTATTACGCAGTTTGAGGGCAAGATCTGGAATTTGCTAGGGGGCAGACATTATACCATACCTTAGCAGTGGTTAAGACCTTGTTCTGCATCATGGCAATATGTGCATATCTTAGGATAGCCACTGGCAGTGCTTTTCCACTCTCTTTGCTATTACTCCCTTTGCACCTCAAACTTTTTAATTCTTTCAGGTGATTCAAGCCATCTTAGCTCCAATTCTAGCTTCTTAAGTTCAAGCTGCCTTTGAGATTTTTATATTAGGTTTCCTTTTTCTTGCATGCTGCTCACCTGTAGCCCTGCTAGGCTGTCCCCAGGTTCAGTGGTCTGAACCTGAACTTCACACAATGGTTATCAGCACTCTTTATGCAGTTATGCACCTAACCTTTTGGTATACTCTCCAGTGCTCATTTTGTCTGTCTCCTGCTAACAACTGTGCTAAAAAAATAAAATAACTACTGTGCGATGTATAACTGTATGTTTATTTTATAGTTGTAGGGGTGCGCACACAGTATCGTACTATTGCCATCAATTTGTATGTCGTGGCCATAGTGCAGTGTTATGATCTCTACTCTACTCTATCAGTTTATATGTGACAGGCAGCAATACGATGTTATGATCCACTCTATTGTCTGTTGAATACTATGTAATGAAGTTGTCTTTGAGTTCTTAGCAAATAGTCACTGCTGCCAATGGGTTATGACCAGCACCTGCCACACATGAATATGTTGTACAGGATTTCACTCGCCTTGCTGTTAACCAATTGCCTTCCAGAGCTCTTACGAACGGTAAATAAAACATAGCCAGGATTATTTTACCCCCACATATATTTTCCCAGGAGGGGCTAAAAATATCTTTTCTTGTGGCAGTATCCCTTTTCCTATCTTTTCAGAGACTTGCAGCTACCAGCTAATCTAGCACACCAAGAACACAGTTAATATCCACTCAGAAAATAAGCCAACCATAGTATATTATTTGGTAGCTGTGGTTATTGTAGTCAGTCTTTGAAAGGTGGAGGTCCACAAGAAGTGTCACCAGTTTGTTTACCACTGCTGTTATAAATAATCAGTCAGTCATGGGCTGTTGAAATTTAGTAATGGCATATGTTACTTAAGTAATCGCACAGGGCATTTCAAGAATAAATATACATGGGGATGCACAATTTCACAAAGGAATATAAAATACGTTTAAATGAAAGTAGAAAATACTAGGCATCAGCTGCCTGGTCCTTTTTGTGTGTTTATGTATGTGATGTATGTATTTATTTTTTGTAAGTTGTGGTTACTAGTGTAGATCACTGATCAAACTGTGAGCAGTTGCAGGCTCAGCCCAGGTTGCAGACAATATTATAATAATCATTTGTAGGGAAAAAGGAAGCAACCAATTTGCATACAGCAGAGGTACTCTGTACATATCTACAAGAAGAAGTTTCTAACAATTTACAGTGAGTAAATATAGTGACAGAGCTATAGAGGCAGACTGCACATTGGTTAAGCCTGGGATACTGAGAACCGTAATAATAGCATTAGAAAATAAAGGAAACCAATCATTGTGCATGGGAACTGATCCTAAGTACATTTGCCAGAGTCAAAATCAGCCAGGTTAGAATGAAGTGTAGAGATAGCAGAGGTGTAGCATGAGAGGAATTACATTTTGTGAGGGTATCTAGTGATTTAAGCAATATGTCCTGCAGTTTTGCTATTTTTACTTGTATTGTTTCATTAATTACTGTTTTAACAGGGGATTGAACTGTATGTAGTGTATATTGAGCATTAGTGAGGCAGAGACTGACACATTTAGGAGAAATACAGAGTAGGTATGGTATGTAGTTTGGTAAAGGGAGTTAAAAGTATAGGGCTTCCCTTGTGACCTGGCTTCTGAAATTGTAGTTAGGGTTGGAAGCAGTAAGTCTGAATGTGATAGGAGATGGGGTGCCTTGTTGAAGTAGTTTGAAGAGAAAAAGGTTAGCTGTGACTTGTATAGGAATCCATTCAGCACAGGAAAGTGTGCAGAAGTGATGTTTGTGCTACTTGGAATTGGAAATTAATTAGCAAATTTTGTTTAATAATGTTTGTAAATGTGTTTGTCAGTGAGATGGTGGCAAATAAGACTAAGCCATATTCTAAAAGTGAGCAGGACACAGTTGCCTGTAGCTGCCCTAGCTGGTGTTGAGGAATTGTGATATCTGTTGTGCCCAGAATAAGAGGTAGTTGAATTTGAATCTTAGCTTTTGAATGTGTTCTTAAAAGTTGAATGATTGGTAGAGCCAAATGCCCAGGTGTCTAAATGAAATGGTAGATTCAATCTGGATGTTGCATTAATCCATACTATTAAAAGGCTCTTTATTATAAAGTCTTTCCTTAGTGCTAAAGAGGATAACACTGCTTTTTTTTAAGGGTTGAGAAGAATTTGTTTTGAGCAAAGTCACTTGTCTAATTCTAGAAGGTCAGTTTGTAGATGGATTACCAAGTCATCAGTATATAAGGGGAGTTGTAGTCTCTCTCAAGAAGTTTCTGAACAGTAGAATGGTGTCAGGCTGATGCCAGTGTCTAAAAGGTGGGCAGTAAAACTGCGTGGTCTTCTGTACTGGAAGCTCAAATTAGAGCTATGAAGACTGCTGCAGTGAAGTTTCCCCTCCCATTTTAACCAATTAGAGGCCACAGTGCAGTCATGGTACTCTTTCCTGTCCAAATGTCATGCTGTTTGGGGGAGAGCAAGTGGTCCATTTACAGGTAAGTGGCTTAGTTGGCTACAAATCAGTTTTCCAAGGATTTTGCCAAGGGTGGGAAATATGTAAATGTGTTGGAAGTGACTGATAGATATGGGTTTGGGGTCTTTGGGAAAAGGCCTGAGAAATTCTAATTCCCATTTTGTGGGCATTGTGTTGGTTGAAGATCTTGAACTGTTTTAAGGGAGTGACTATGTAGTCCCTGCAGTGATGAGGGAACCATGGGCTTAAGTTGTCAGGGCCAGAAGGGGAGTAATTTGGAATTTTTTCAAGTAAAGGTGCAGATTTCTTAACTATGATTTTGATGACAAAGAAAGAAGGAACACTTTTTTTTACATTTTTTTTTTGGGGGTTCTCTTTGGGTGCACAATGAAGGATTTGGATGAGGGGAGGTTGGAGAATTATTTTAAAAAGTTAGTTGGTGAAAGATTACCAGTCTGACAAGAAATGTTCCTTATGAAGATAATTTCTTTGGGAGAGCCCTACTAGAGATGATGTTTACCTCATGCCAGAATGTTTGGTAGACTGTAGAGCTAGTCTGATGTTCTTCGTGTTTCACTGTTGCAGTCATCACACTCGGGTTATCTGCCTGCAGGTAGCCCTCAGTCTGCCCGAATACCAGAGTCTTGGGATTTCTGCATCAGGTGCTGTTGCCTCATCCATGACATCAGGTCATCAGGGGTATAAAATATGCAGCCGACACTGTTACATCAGCTTTTCTTGCTGCGTGGGAGCCTGAAGCAGAAGCAGTTTGCAAGTGCTGTTCGGCAGGTACCTGAAATTTTAGTTTTTCGAGTTTCAAACCTGAAGTCTTCTAAAGCTAAGTACCCCGTTGAGGATCCTTTTTTCTTGCTCTAACCGATGTCAGAAAAAGTTAACAATTGTCTTGCCTGTGGAAAGCAAATACCTCACAGAGATTTTCATTCTTACTGCGTCACCTCTTTAGTCCCAGACCACGATTCCCTCGCTGTTGGTTTTGTGCTTTGTTCAATGCCTGAGCTATTAGTCATCGGGCTATTTTTGTGTATAAATTCTTTCGCTCTCGTTCCCCATATTCTGAAATGGCGTCGGTAAGCCATCCGACTACTGACCTTTTGAAAAAATGCAAAGACAGACCGCATAGGTCCAAAACTGCCGACGACGCTTCCGTTAAGCTAGTCGCCAGTCCACCGATACTCAGTGAGGTGCTTTTGCAGCCCCTGTTACCCACTTTTACAGATTCGCAGGCCTCTACTGAGACCCATTCAGAGTCCGGTATGCCGCAAGCTGCTTCTTCGACTATGGAACTTCCGGATGTCTCTACCTTGGATGGGTCCAGAGCCGCTGTGCAGGCACTGGTTTCTGAGTGTGTATTCAGACCTCCTGATGTTTGTATTAAACCGACTACTTCGTTAATGACTAAATCTACAGAATTTCTCAGGCCCAGAGTTCACACTATGCCTAGGAAACCGATGACCAAAGCACATTCTCAGGCTCCCATGCCACAGAAACAAATGCTTAGAATGGCTGAAGACCGTATTACTTTAATTAGGGGAAGCCAGCCTTCCCCTTCTTAAAAGACAAAAAAATGATTTTCCTTCAGATTCTTCAGACCATGACTCTAATCCCTGTTACCAGGACATACCCTTATCTCCACCCATGAAGACTCAGATGCAGAGGAGTTTGTTCCCTCAGCCCCCCCCCCCCCCAGAGGACCTTTCTTTTGGTGAAACCTTGCATACCCTAAGAGAGCATTTCCACTGGGAATGCCAGAACTACCCGCAGTCCAAAAAGAAACTCAGGGAATTTTTAGACTTGCCTTGGTATAGGCCTCTAGCTATTCCCCCTGTCCTGGATATTGTCGATGTCTTCATGGAATCCAGCCTTACCCCTGATACTTTACCACCTGCTCCTAGAAAGCCTGACAGATACTGCAGAGTACGTGACTCTCACGTATTTCTCTTTAAAAATCCCACTGTGGATCCAAAGACCATTTCCCAGGGACCTAAAGGTATTAAGGCTTCTACAGCCAAAAACCCTACCCCTTCAAACAGGGATTCTAGGGCTCTAGACAGATGGGGTAAGAAAGTATATACCTCTGGAACTCTTGCCATTAGGGCTTTAAATTGCCAGTTTCACATGTTGAAGTACCAGCAGCATATTATTGATCTAATTAAACAAAAAATGTTGTTGATTCCTGATTGTGCAGAAAATAAGGACTTACAAGACTTAATGCATTTTGCAAACCAAGTTGGTAAACATACTTTGCAGTGTGGTTTTGATGCCTTAGAAGCATCTTACAGGGCTGCTGTCACTGGGTCTTTTCTGAGAAGGCATGCTTGGCTGAAGGAACAAATCTTGCCAGACCATGTCAAGGCAAAATGACTTGATGCTTCATTAAACCAAGACTGTTTGTTTGGCTCTAAAGCAGAAGAACTTCTTAAAAAGATGGAAGAAAAAGCTAAATCCATGCAAACTGTTAAAGATTTCTTACAGGTACAGCCACCTAGATTCAGTAGGCATTGGCCTTCAAAAAATTGGTCTTTTCCAGCCCCTTTCAGACCTTCTCAGCCCAAACCCAAGGGCAACAGACCACGAAGACTACAGTCTTATGGTATGCACAGATCTAAACAATGGAGTGCTCCCTCCTCAAAAACTGGGAGTGGTAAGCCACCCCCCTATGAAAAAAGTTCACAATGACTTAACCCTTCCCAGCCATGCCCAAGTACTTGCACCCCTAGGAGAAAAACTTGCCCTGCATGCAAAAAACTGGGAGTATATTACCCAGGACCGATGGGTCTTAAACATTGTATCCCACGGATACAGATCCAATTTCTACTCTCTGCCAACCCCAAGTGGATTGCCAGACCTTCCTCCAATCCAGTGTACAGAGGCCGAAAAGCAAGTACTTTCTCTTCTCAGTGTCAGGGTTATTCAGCCTGTGCCAACAGAGCAAAGGGGACAGGGTTTCTACTCCATGCTGTTACTGGTGCCCAGGAAGGAGAACTCTTGGCACCCTATTCTGGATCTGTCAATCCTAAACAACTGCCTGGTGGTACCAAAATTCAGAATGCTTACACTCCAGCAGCTGCTTCGTATGCTAGCCATGGGGTATACCGTCAATGAAAATAAATCACATCTGGTACCCAGCCAAAAGATTGTATTCCTGGGAGCAAGCTTGAACACAACTTCCCAGATGGCATTCCTCACTCCAGAAAAGCAGGTTTATTTGACAACTTATTTCAAACTACTGGCCACCCAAACCCAGCTATCTGCAAGAAAAATACTGCAAACCCTAGGGTTCATGGCCTCATGTATTCTACTGATTCCGTATGCAAGACTGCATATGAGGAAACTCCAATGGTACGTAAAAAGTCTCTGGTGTCAACATTCCCAGGACCTGGAAGCAGTGATTCCTATCATTCCTTGCCTAAGGACAGAGTTCCTTTGGTGGACAGGGGCTTGCAACCACAGCAAGGGACTCCCTTTCTCACAACCCCCCCACCTTCCAAACTCTGACAACAGACGCATCAGACTATGCATGGGGGGCTCACATGGGCAGGTAAATGCATTCAAGGCAAATGGAGCCCAGGACAAATTCACCTGCATATCAATCAAAAAGAAATGTTAGCTGTACAGAATGCACTGACAGCCCTCAAATACCTTGTCCTGCCAGGACAACTCCTGATAAAGACAGACCACACCACAGTTATGTGGTGCATAAACAAGCAGGGGGGAACTCTCTCCTACCCACTCTGCAGGTTAGCCATGACACTGTGGAACACAGCCTGAAGCAACCAAGTGCACCTGCAAGCTCAATTCCTGCCAGGCAAACTAAATTCACTGGCAGACTACTTAAGCAGAAATCTAATGGAACCACACAAGTGGAAACTGGAACCAAACTCATTCAAACTTCTAATACGCAGGTGGGGGACGCCAGAGGAGGACCTCTTTGCATCCCCCCCAAAACCATCAACTAAACAAATTTTGCACCAGAATTCCCCACAATCAAGCTTGGAAAGTGGATGTCCTTTCCTTTACATTGGAAAACCTCTCAATCTATGCCTTTCCCCCTCTGCCCCTCCTTCCAAAGCTACTCCTCAAGATCAAACAGGACAGGGCAAGAAAAATTCTTATTGCACCAGACTGGCCACGCCAGCACTGGTACCCACTCCTACGCAGTCTGACAGCAGTGCCAAACTGGCACCTACAGCAAACCCCCCCTTTGCTGTCCCAGCAGGAGGGACAGATTTTGCGTCCTCAGCTGCAAACCCTGAACCTGGCAGCCTGGATTATTCCCTGAATACATCACCAGCAACCCTCAGCAAACAGGTGCTGGATGTTATCCTTGAGGCCTGAAGGCCCAGTACCAGGAAATCCTATACAGAAAAGTGGAATAGATACTGTTCTGCCAATCTCCAAGGGAAGGACACAGCCATGTCCTCCTTGCCTCAAATCCTAGATTATCTAGCAGAGCTGCTCCACAAGGGCCTCTCCTTCTCATCAATTAAGATTCATGCCTCTGCCATCTCAGCTCATTACAATACTGAGCTACCCCTCTTTTCTCACCCTCTGATCAATCAGTTCCTGAGAGGAGCTAGCAATTTAAGACCCCCAAGGAGAGCTCCCACTCCTGCCTGGGACCTTCTCCATGTACAAGAGAAGCTTACGCTTCCCCCTTTTGAGCCTGCTGCTACAGCAGAGTTAAAATTCCTCTGTTGGAAAACAGCCTTACTGCTAGCCATCACTTCAGTAAGAAGTGTGTCTGAGTTACAGGCCCTTATGGCTGTGCAGCCCTTCATTGTCTTCCATCCGGACAGGGATTCCTTCAGGACTAACCCATCCTTTATGCCCAAGGTGGTATCCAGTGTGGCTTTAAACCAATCCATCCATTTGCCAACCTTTTTTCCTAATCCTCAGAATGAAGGGGAAAGGATCTTGCACTCCTTGGATGTGCACAGACAGCTCAGGTTCTACCTTGACAGGACTAAACCTTTCAGAAAATCTGACCAGCTGCTGGTCAGCTTTGCTACAGGGGCAGAGGGCCAAGGCCATTTCGAAACAAACCATTTCTAAATGGATAGCACACTGCATCCATTTCTGCTACAAACACCATGGAAAACCTACCCCACAGGGGATCAGGCTTCATTCCACTAGGGCTACCTCAACCTCTTCAGTTTTTCTCAGGGGAGTCCCTGCCAGGGGCATCCTGGAAGCTGCATCCTGGAGTTCTGTACACACCTTCACCAAGCATTACCACTTATCTTTTCCAAATCCAGAGCTGGATTTGCCACAGCAGTCTTACAAGGCCTGCTAGCCAGCCCTACTACTTCTTGACTGCCTCCACCCTTCATCAGCTTTGGGAATCAATCCAAGTGTGATGACTGCAACAGTGAAACAGGAAGAATATAGTACAGTTGTGTACACTTACCATAAATGTAGATGTTAGAGTGTATTCACTGTTGCAGTCCTGGTTACCCTCCCTCCAGCCCCCTGACTTTCTACCTCTCCTCTTTTTTGTCCATATATTATGGAAATGGTATTTACTTTTTACTGGAGGTGTTCCACACCATTTGATTGCTTCCTATTTTGGGGGCTCCTGACATCTGGGGCAAGAAAAACTGATGCAATGGCGTCGGCTGCATGTTTTATACCCCTGACATCGTGGATGAGGTGACAGCATCCGCCGCAGAAATCCCAAGACTCTGGTATTCGGGCCGACTGAGGACCACCTGCAGGCAGATAACCCAAGTGTGATGACTGCAACAGTGAATACACTCGAACTTCTTCATTTATGGTAACTGCATACAACTGTACTTTTTGAGTTGTGGTGGTTAGCTGTAGAAGTGCAGTGCATCTACCTCTGACTGTTAAGTTGAGTATTTGTTCTTTCAGAAATCGAGTTTCACAGTATTTTGTGTTGCAATGTCTTCGCTTTATAATGACATGAACAGAGCTGTTGGAGTATACCTAAGCTTCTCTTTCTTATGTGCAGTTCAGCAACCATGGCAGCTCTGATGAATAGAAAATTTTTGCTTAGATATATCTATTGCATTTTAAATATCTGTATTGTTGTTCTTACTGGCTATAAATATTTCTAAAATATGCTGAGTAATCCAGTCTGTCTTATTTATAATGACCCCCAATATTTAATTTTGTTGCTTATCTGGTGCATTCTAGGCATTATAATGAAGCTGCTAGTCAGGGGCTTGTATAACAAAGATTTTGTTGAAAATATTTTTGAATTTAAAGTACATGTTAGGATCCTTACTTTAAAATTTAAATACGGAGTCAGTAAAATTGACCAAAGTATGTTGTGTTATGTTTGTAGTTGCAAAGAAGAACAATCTTTTTTAATTCTACTGATGGTGTCCTGCACACACCCCTGAGTATAAAAGGCATAACATTTGCCTTTAAAAATCATAACAGAGAGTCAGAAAGAGGAGCACTTTATTTATTGATTTTGATGGACCTTGTATACTAAGCCCTATATAGTTAGTGATGATAAAGCTTTGTATACATTTAATTTATTTATTTAATAAAGTATGTAGCCATAAACAGGTCTGACTTTATGAGGAACATCAGTAAATGTAGAAGGATCAATGGTAAATATGAGTGCCAAAATCACAGTGCTATGCATAAATCATAGCAGGTGAGAGGTACTTTTTCCTGGAATATGTATACTTGTTTCTGCAAAGATCTCTTGATAAGCTTTTGTGATCATCTGTAAAGAACTGCTAAATATTGAATGATGAATGTGACTTTATTCTTAACCTTAAAGATATCTAAAAGTGAATGTCATTAAGGTTAAAATTATCATTATGTAGACATTAAACATGACTAAAGCTGGCATTTCTTATCTTATGTTTGTAAAATGGAGGTCACAAATGATTTTGCTCATACACTAATTAGATGTATAATCTGAGCCCTCTACCCTTTGACTTCACCTGTCTTCTAGCCAGCCTTCACTTTCAGTTTGCTTTCTGACAAGATTTTATTTGATTTTTTTTCTTTCATCTTATCTAGGTTTAAGTGTACTGGTTCCTAGTAGAGTATGTTCATGACAATGTCCTTCTTTGACAATTGTTTAATGTGCTTACTCTGTACTGGTAAAGAAAGTTGCCTCTTAACATATGTTGCCATATTTCAGTTGCTTCACTCTGTAAATGTCATTAGTTATAGTGTGAATTTTATGCATTTTCCTATAGTCTTAATGAAATTATAAGTTATTACATTGCAGAAAATTATGTATTACTTGCACAGATAATCACACTTGTCTAAACATCCATCCACAGCCTTTTTTTCCTATTGTTGCACATGGGATCGGGGTGTCATTTCAACAGTGACAATCATCTTGAGCCAAGGTTTACACCGTCGGGTGGCTAGCACTGTCGCACTAGTTCATCCACACTACACACTCGCACGCATACTCACACCTGTGGGCACTTTAGTGTGTCCATTCCACCTACTGCATGTCTTTGAAATGTGGGAGGAAACTGTAGCCCCCAGAGGAAACCCACGCGAACACAGGGAAGGCATGCAGACTCCACAGAAAAGGCACCCCAGCCGAGAATCAAATTTGGGAACCTCTCGCTGTGAGGCAACAAAGCTATCAGCTGTGCCAGACATCCATGTGTCTTACTTCACTCCTTAGTAAAATTACAAACTAAACATTTTTTCTTCCATATTCTTTCACAATGCTGATTTACAGAGTAGAAGATAGATCTTTGAATGTCTCTATATGTAGTAGATGTACTTCCATATCACTGTAGCAATCTTCTTCACAGAAGGGATCTCCTGCCAAGGATAGCCCAACATCCAGCCAGTATACCAAAGCCTTTAGGTCTTACAGGCACTGTATGTCACACACATGCTCCCCGCATAAGATGTAGGGCTGAAAGGTGATGTATGGATGCAAATACTCTGAACTTCTTTTCTGCCAGTCTGAACACCATTATCGAATGTCAGTCTGAATGCCCTTCTGCTGTGCTGGTTACTAAGATGTCTTCAGATAAGTGCCCTGTTGAGGTTTCTTCTTTGTTTTTCCAGTATTGTTGTTTGCTTGTGTATATGTCATCGAAGAAGGGAAAATTTTCATGGGGGAGGCAGATACTCCATAAAGGCCATCACACCCTGTGTATTTATTTTTTTTGCCTAGGTGTTTCCACAACTGTACATAGTGCTCTATCTGTCTAGCATTTGTCCCAGATTCCCTTTGCAGTCACTTATCTTTTCTTTCCATATGCTTGGAAGACCATCATCTTAAAATTTTTGAATTATTGTAGAATCCTCTTGTCCCAAGTGACAGCCGTTTTCCAAGAAGGAGGAGGCTAAAAAGTCTAGGGCTGATCCAGTTGCCGTCCAGCCCCCACTAGACATCCTCAAGAAACTAGTGAAAACTCTGAAGACCATCCAGAGCTTGAACTGGATTCCTGTACCATGACCCCATCTGAGGCCAGCATAGATCCGAGTTCTTGCAGATCTTCACTGGCTTTTCATGCATCTACTCCAGATGTTGAGGGGAGAACCATGGCTAATTATTTCTGAGGAGGATTCCTCAAATCTTAGCCCGGGAAGAAATTCCTACTATGAATATTGAGTCCAGCCAAGGGGCTGAGCCACTGGGGGTCATTAGGGTAGATGTCCCGCTTAACAAAAAGCAAAGGACAACGCATGTTACCCCTTTTAGTAACGGTCCCCAGCATGACTGGCTGGATTTTACTCAAGGCTTGTTCAGTGTCTTGATGGCCTTGAAGCCTCCTTCAAGGGGTGTGTCAGTCCTTGCCCCTCTCTGCTTTTCCAGTCCTGTTAAGAGGACAAGGTAACTGGATTCCTCTGATGAGGACTTAAATTGTGGTCAAGAATCTCAAGCTTGCTTCTCCCATAGTCCTCCTCCTGTAGACAATGGCTCAGAGGAAGAATATTTTTGAGCCCAGATTCCCCCTTGTAAGAATTATCCTTTGGGGATACTGTTGCTCATATGATGAAGTCCTTTAAGTGGGATTGCTCCCAGGTGTCCGACATCCAAAAGAGGTATTATGAGCTTTTATAAATGGAATCATCTAAGCCTTCTGCAGTTTCTCCTGTTTTGGCAGCTCTTTTGGACACCTTCTGTGTTGCCTGTATAACGTCTGACTGTCAGCCCCTGGCTCCTAAAAAAATTGATAGGGTCTACAATGTGCCTGAGGACTGTAGATTTTTGTTTTTGCCTCTTTGCTGACCCTTCTGTGGTTTCAGTCTCAACAGGTAAACCTTCTAAACTTTTGCCGCCCTCTAAGCTTTTTCCTTCAGATAAGGATAGTAGGGCTATGCAAATGTTGGGTGAAAAAGTGTATACTGCTGCCACCTTCTCATTTCAGGTTAATTACCAAACCCACATGACCCAAGTATGCCTTAGCTGTCCTTTCTCAGGTAGCTAAAGTGGCATCTGATCTTCCTGATTCTGAAGGGAAAGCTTTAGCTCTTCTCCTGCTTTGGGTCCACTTCCCATGTCACTCGTTACCCCATAAAATCAGTTATCTGATGCCTCGACCAGGGCTGCTACCTTTGGCTCTGTGATGAGGTGCTGTTTTTGGCTTCATCTTCATTCTTTGCCTGATATTAAAGCCAAACTTTTAGATGTTGCTGTGGATAATAAAAATATTTTTGGCACAGCTGCAGCTGACCTGTAAAAGTCACTACAGGATAAGGTAAGCCATGCAGGAACTCGAACATATTTTTGTCTTCCCTGTACCCAAATTTCAGAGGAATTACCCTTTTAAGTCTGCCTTTATCCTTAGGCAGATTCATTAACCTTCCAAAGGCAAGAATGGTTCAGGCGTGTACCGCCTGCTAAGTCCACTCAGACTCCTACATCTCAGAAGCCTTCCTTTCAGTACAAGTCTGTCTCTGTTTGACGTTTTGCCTCTTCTTCCCCTCAGCCAGGTCCCCTGTTTTTCCCTCTTTCTCTAAATCTCCCAAATAGCCAACAGATCATGGACTCTTGGGTGTTGTCTTTCATTCGTCAGGGGTATTTCATGGTATGGATCCCCCTTTCAGGCATTCTGCAACCTCCTCCAGATCAACTCTCTCTTTTCCCAGAGGTTTTTGCAGTCCCTTTAGGATCAGAGCACCATTCAGCCTGTTCCCACCCACCCAGGTGTGAAAGGGTTTTTACTCCAGGATGTTTTTGGGTCCATGGATGGAGGGGACTTGGAGACCAAATCTGGATCTCTCTGTACTCAACACTTTTCTGAAGGTCCCTTCTTTCAGGATGCTGTCTCCTCAGACTCTGTTTCCTCTCCTTCTTCCCCAGGCCTTTTTGGTCTCTCTAGACTTCAAAGATACCCACCTTCATATTCCCATTCACACTCTGTTCAAGAAGTTTTTACATGTCTGTTTCTTCCTGTCATTTTCAGTTCTCTGCTTTTCCCTTTGAGCCCTCTACTGGCGCAAGGGTATTCACCAAATGCCTCTCTCCTGTCACTGCCTTTTGCCGGCTTCGTGGGATACAGATATTCATCTATCTAGATTACCTGTTTTTTCAGGTTCCTTCTCCCAACCTCTTGCAAGATCTCCACTTTACCACTTGTCTTTTACAAAGTCTGGGGTTCACCATTAATCTCAATAAGTTCTTATGTCCTCCCAGGATGGTATTTTTCTTGTTTGCAGAATTTAGACCATTCCCAGGTTATCCTATATTCCTGCTCCCAAGGTTTTGTCTGACAAAATTTTCCAGTCTCTTCTTTCTCTGTCCTCTCTCACAACTAGGGAATTTCTCAGGATTCTAATGTTTATGGCATGTACAATTCCCATGCTTCTTCTCACCAGGCTTCATATGAGGAAGCTCCAGTGGTACCTCAGATCTGTGTGGCTTCAACATTGCCACCCTCTGGAGTTCCCCTGTTCCTTTGCTTTGTTTTTCCAAACTCGAGCTACAATGGTGGATATGGCAACTTCATCTCAATTTAGGACTGCCCTTTCAGGCTACAATTCCTTCTCTGGAACTGTTCATGGATGCCTCAGATCTTGGGTGGTGTGCTTCTTGTGTCTCTTTGAAAATCCAAGGTCTCTGGCTTCCTTTTTAGAGGTCAGACCATATCAACATAAAAGAGATGAGGACTCTGCTTCTGGCTCTACAAGCTTTGCATTCCCTTTTCTTCCGGGCCCCCTCAAGGTCTTCACGGGCAACACTACTGTGATGTAGTACATCAGCAAGCAGGGGGGGGGTTTACAAGGTCTTATCTCCTTTGCAGATTACCTCTTCAGGCATGGGCTCTAACTATTGGGTATCAGGTGACTCTTCAGGTGGTTTATATTCCTTCAGAGCACAGTCTAGTGGCAGACTGAGCTGAACAGGTCCTGAACACAGGTTCACAAACAGATGCTTTACAGTTGTGTTTCTGAACATAGTCCATTGGTGGCATATTTCTCAAGTAGATCTTTATGCCGGCACTCTGAGCAGACAACACTTCTATTCTGTTTGAGTACCAAGTCCTCTGACTTGGAAGGTGAGTGCCTTGTCCTTTCTTTGGAAGGGAGTGTTTATTTGCCTTTCCTCCCCTTTCTGTGCTGCCACAAGTTCTGTACAAGATCAGGAAGGACTCTCTCAAAATCTTGTTGGTGACTCCCTTTTGGCCCAGACAGCACTGATTCCCCACTGTATCACCTTGCATGGGGCAGTCACCACAAGTTACCTCACTGGTTGGAGCTTCTCACACAAGACAAGGGATGTCTTATCCATCCTCACCTGTCTACTCTTCAGATGATACCATGGATGAAAAGAGTTTTGATCCCTTTTAGGCACCTCTTTTCTGAGGATGTGCTTTGGGTTCTGCAGGAGGCCAGGAATCCCACTAAGAGAAAGTCATATATGTCTAAATGGAAAAGTTTTTCTGTTTGGTGCCTCTCTTGCCATTAGGATCCCTTCTCAGTAGGGGGGGGGGTGTCCTCCGGTTCTGTTTTATTTGTGAGATCTGCTCCATGCTGGCATAGCATATTGTTTAGTTAAAGCTTACATATCAGCAGTCTCTGCTTGTCTGCTCTTGAACCCTCCTTTAAAGGGCCTCTCGGTTTGAGATCAAGCAAATTCTTAAAGGCATTCTTCTTATCAGGCCCCTGATAAAGCCTATTCTTCCTCCTTTTCCCTCAATTTTTTGCATGAAAAATTTCTTCAGGCTCCTTTTGAACCTGATAGTTCAGCTTCCTTGCAACATTGTACTTGAAAGGCTGTTGGCTTTTACTTCTGTCAATAGAGCGTCTGAATTTCAGGCTGTTATGGCCATTCCTCCTTTTTTAATTTTTACAGAGACAGGGTTTCTGTTCATACTAATCCTAATTTTATGCCCAAGGTGGTTAATGAGTTGACCCTTAGTCAGTCTATTCAACTTCCTTTCTTTTTATCTTTCTCTGCAGTCTGCCAAGTGAGTAGGTTCTCCACACCTTGGACTTGCACAGACAGCTTAGATGTTATTTGGATAAAAGGTAATTCACAAATCTTCCAATTAGCTCTTGTATTCTCCCTTCTGTGAAGAGTACTGCAACAGTGATATGGAAAAACAGTACAGTTGTGTAAAATCCAACCATAACAGTAATGTCCTTATCTTCACTATTTTAATATTTGTCCATCCCTCCTTTCCCCCTGTGCTATAGTTCTTGCCCCTGTGTTTTGTTTCCCTCCTGGCTGAAAGGTTCTTGCTTACTTTTCCTTGAGACTTTTCTCATGTATATGTGCATGTTCTCCTATGTCCTTGAGAGTGTTCTGTTCCTCCTGGGGCAATTCGGTTCTGAGTATTTGCATCCATGCATCACCTTTATGCCCTACTACATACATGGGGAGCATACGTGTGATGTATGGCACCTCGAAGATCTGCAAGCTTTGGTATACTGGCCGGACATTGGACTGTACTTGACAGGAGATCCCTTCTGTGAAGAATGCTGCAACAGTGAAGAGAGATATCTACTGTTATGGTATGATTTTACGCAACTGTGCTTTCTTCATTGGATGTGTAAGTGAAGTCCTGTCATGACCCTAGTACTGAAGATCCATTGGTGGTTGGCAGTATTCATCACCAAAATCTGAGCCGTGATAAAAGTTTTCCAGGCAAGTCTTCTCTTCCACATGGCTTCCGTCCTCCTGTAATTTTTGTGCTACTAAAGGAGCTAGTCATCAGTCATTGTTAAGGGGTAAATCTGACCCTCCACTGGATGCTGAGTTTGCAGTATATCTTTTTTCTTCAGTATGGCTGTAAAGTTACAGTAAATGCCTGTTAAACTTTGATGATCTGCTTGATTTAGTGTTGCCTCTAACACTGTAGGTTCACCTATTGGGTTTACATTTGTTTGGCTAAAGAATTACTAGTGTCTTTTTTCTTTATAGCCAAAGAAATACATTTGATACTTACAAATGTGGCAGGTGTAAGCAGTGCTGATTTATTACCAACACTTCCAACGTTCACATTAAGGCACTGAACTTAAACCTTCAGGCCAGAGACAGATATAAGTGTGATTGACAAAGAGTGGTTTATTTGGCGTCTTGTGATGCCAGCCCAGGGTTTTATGTTGGAAAAACTGTAAGGAAGCTGTCAAGAAGAATTTATGAATGCACTTTGTCTATAAAGAAAAAATACACTAGTAATTCTTTAACCACACACACCCTAATGTGTATTAATTTCAAAAAATTCCATTTGTTTTTTGTATTTGAGGCTGTCAGTATGAAAGAGTTTGTTGGCAATTACAATGTCCTACTTGAATGCCGTGAATCCTGGTGGCAAGTTAGACTGCGGGCAGATAAGGTACTCTTTCTCAGTGAGACAGCAAAAATTAAATGTTTTTTGATGGCGCAAAGACCTTAAATGCTAAATACTGGTTAAAGTTGTTAAAAGTAGTCATATTTTCTCGTTTTTCAGAAATATCAGAAGTATATTTTCATTCTAGAATAATTGTATTCGGAGTTGTGTCAGTCAGCAACACTAGACCATTTCAGATAGAAAGTAACACTTCTGAGTGTTTAGTGCCTGGTTACATTTTTTAACATGATTTTGTATGCACTCTAACTTTAAGATGAACTGTGAGAACACACAGAGGCATTTTATTGGTTAGGGATGGTCATGCGATTCATTTGGTGGTGCTTTTAAACTTGGTTTGTGTACTTGGTTTTAACTGTGCTGAAATTCTGTTGAATAAAAAGAACGAAAGCGCTCTGTAATTAAAACTTGTGTCTGGGAATCCTTCCACACATGCTTTTGTAGGATTGTTCGAGGTTTATTTGATTTTTTTAAAATTTTACATCGCATTTTGTTGTTCTGGTGTGTCCGGTAGGCTGGCATATTTGGAAGTTTGTCTCTTCAAGATTGGAATTTGGATCTTTCTTCCTAAAGAATTGGTGTTGTTGACACAGAAATTAACAGTGGCAGTATCACACGTTTGTGATTTATTAGAAGAGCTTAAAACAAGAAGCCAAAACAGCATTTTACCTGGGACATCATCTAATCAGGTTTTTTACCCGGAGCACCAAAGAAACAACTTCTTGGCCCCTCTTGACAACAACAAGGATGTACCTACAGTGAGTTTATACAGTATGGATGGTTTGCTTAATAACTTATTTAAAAATGTACATAACCCATTCAAAGACACTGTATTAGGGACAATTTCTGACTGAGACATTTTATAGAAGTAGCACTTCAAACATAAATGAATATGAATGCTGCAAAAAAAAATCATTTTGGAAAATCTCGTGTTAAAATTTAAAACATGGCAATATGAAATTTTGTATCTAGAGGAGTGTATCTGTATTGAGCAAGTACCGTTCAGGTTAAGAGTATATAAATTTCCAAACGGTGTGAAACCGGGAGACAACTTGACTAGTTCACAACATAATTTATTTAATAGCACCTGAATCTTAGTGATGAAATTACTGGTGGAAGATTACAAAATCAAGGTTTGCCACCTAAAGGGAGAGAGACAGTTTAGATGGAAACTTAAAAAATATATAATTGCTTCTCACAACTTAGTAGCTTATGCAGTGGCATTTCAGCTAAAGCCAGCAGGTTAACTGTCACGATTATTAACAGGAAACATCGTAAAATCCTGAGGGACTTTGGAGGCTTACAGTTCAGGGTCAATTTACCTTTCAAATGACAAGGCTAATATAATTTGTAAGCCAGCTACTATTCAGTTAGCTAACACAGTAGAACCAGAAACACGTTTCAATTTAAGAGCCAAAGACCGGTCAAATCAACAAAGCCTGGCTACCATCAACCTAAGCAATCAAAACCAACCTCCTATCCTTTCAACATCTCCGTTTTTCTTGAGTTCCCCCAACAACATAAGTACTCCACAATGTCAGAACAAAGGGAAAAAATCAAACAAGGGGAGGGGGAGAAAACAAAAAAAAAAGAATGAAAACACAGAAGTTCTCAGTCTTAATAACATGATTCTCAGCAACCATCATCTATCTGTTCTTGCAAAAGGTTTTTCCTTTGTTCCCACTCAACCAGCAAACATTATTAAGGTTCTGATTGACTTGAAATTTTATGTTTGGAAATTGGGCTTACAGTTCATGTTCCATGACATCCCCCAATTCAGCCTAAAACAAGAAAAATTCACCTGTAGAAGTACATACAGCCCTACAGTTCATAATGCTATTCAAGGCTTCCACGATATTTGTGAGGAAGACGTAAGAAGGAAGTTGGGAACAGCCCAAAAATGTGCATTTCATCGTTGGAAGAAAAGCTTGCCTTAAAGGAACTTTCCACCAACAAAGAAATATGGATTGTGAGGTTATACGGCTAACAAAGGGGGTATGACAGCCATTATGAATAATGTCGACTACAACATGGCATTAGAAATCTCCTAGCTGACCAAGATTGTTATGGGGAAATTACAGTTGAAAAAAATAAATAGTTTTTCAAACATTGACACAATGTTGTTTGACCTGTTGTGCCAAGGAAACTTCGAACCTGAGGTAGGCACATTTTTGAGACTTGATCATCTCAAAATGGCTAGACTTTGGCATATCTAAAATACAGAAAGACAGGTTCAGTCCTCCATTTAGACCAGTAGTTGCGGCTGATCACTACAAGACAGAAGCAATATCGGTCTTTCTTGACCATCTTCTAAATCCAGTTGCCCAAAAGTCTGAATTTTACCTGAAAGACTCATGGCACTCGTTGCAGTTAATTTACATTGGGAACATTAACGATGAGTGTCATTTGATGTAGTTTCTTAATACACTTGTATTCAGCAGGACCCACATTGACTTGTTAGAAGTTATCTTACAAAGTTTTCTGACTTTGACAACTACATGACATAGACAGATACTATCTGTGTCTTGGAAGTGGTTTTAGAAAAAAAAAAATTATGTTTCAAGGAAAACACAACAAATAAAACAGGAGTTGCTATGGGGACAAGAGGGACCCCCGTATTTGCTAATCTGGTAATGGCTTAGTGGGAGCAGGTGCACCTCAAACCTCACCCTTTGTTTGAAAAGGTAGTCTTGTACAGGAGATTTATTGATGACCTTATTTTTCTATGGAAAGGAACCAAAGCAAAACTACATCAGTTGTTTGACTTAATTAATTTCAGTACCCCATTTTTACAGTTCACTATGAGGAGTTGTGGAAAGGCCATCAATTTTTTGGACATTAGTTTTCCTAGAGGAAGGTGTTTCTCAATCTGTAAGTAAAATTTTCAGGAAAGAGACCTTTGTAAGTCAGTATTTGCACAGGAAAAGTCAACACCCCTTTCATGTGAAGAAAGGAGTGATAAAAAGACAATTTTATCAGATTCAGTAGGCTTACTAGTAAGCAAACTATTTTTTAGGAAGAAGCAGAATATTTAAAATTGCTTTTCCTCCAAAAAAGGTTTTGACATTGACTGTCTCACAAACATTATTAAGGAAGTATTTCTGCTTAGATCAAACGAAGATAAACCAATTTTGATGAAAAATCAGGCAGAAGCAGTGGCAGACACAGGAGAAGAATTGACTTCATCAGATACTTCACTGGCTAAATATAGCAGGGCTTTTCCACTTCCTATTTCTAGTGACATGCATCTGATTAGAGACATACTCTGAGACAACTGGAAGATCATTTTAGGGAATGGTGAATTAGCTGAAATTATTGGTGACAGCCCTTAGTTTACATACAAAAGAATTCACAATGTGAAATCTATGTTGGAGTGCCATCTGACTACACCATTAGAAAGAAATGTATTTGATACTTACAGATGTGGCAGGTGTGAGCAGTGCCAATTTTTTAACAGTTCCAACATTCACATTAAGGTACTGAATTTAAACCTTTGGGCCAGAAACAGATACAATTGTAGTTCATAAGTAGTGGATTATTTGGCATCTTGTGATTCCTGCCCAGGATTTTATGTTGGAAAAACTGTGAGGAAGCTGTCAAGAAGAAATTTATGAACATGCTTTGACTATTAAGAAAAAAGAGACTAGTAATTCTTTTGCCAAACACTGCCTAATGTGTACTAATTTCAAAAAATTCCAGTTTTTTTGTATTGGATGCTGTCAGTATAAAAGAGTCTTTTGGCAGTTAGTGTCCTACTTGAATGCAGTGACGCCTGGTGGCAAATAAGATTGCAGGCAGATAAGTTAACCATTCTCAGTGAGACAGTAAACATTAAATGTTTTCTGATGGCACAGACTTTGAATGCTACATTAAAAGTAGACATATTTTCTCATTTTACAGAAGTATGTTATCATTCTAGAACAATTATATTTGGAGTTGTGTCAGCAACACTAGACCATTTCAGACAGAGAGTAACACTTCTCAGTGGTTAGTGCTTGGTTACATTTTTTGAGCATGGTTTTATATGCATTGTAACTTTAAGATGAACAGAGGGAACAGAGAGAAGCATTTTATCGGTTAGGGATGATCATGTGATTCATTTGGTACAACATTTAAACTTGGTTTATGTACTTGGTTTAAACTGTGAAGTTCTGTTGAATAAAAAGAATGAAAGTGCTCAGTAGTTAAAACGTGTGTCTGGTATTCCTTCCATGCTTGCTTTTGTAGGATTGTTTGAGGTTTTTGATTTTTTTAGTTCTACGCTGTGTTTCGTTATGATGTCTAGCTGTATGTCTGTCCAAAAGACGCAAGACATACAGACAAGTATCTGAGATTCACTGTAGTGTGTGCCCAGTATAAATTGGCTTTTGCTTGTTTTTTTGTTGGTTTGTTTTTGTTTTGTTTTTTTCTCCTTTGTCTTTTCAACTAATGCCAGAGTCTTCACCAGGTGTTTATCAGTAGTGTTTGCTTGTTTAAAAATTGTGTGTCCTTATTTACCCTCATCGGGACAATTGTCTGATTCAAGAATCCTCCAAGGAGGACCTTTGTCTTTTAAGCTGGGGAAGCTCTATCGTCTTGCAGATGTCTGACCTAACACCAGCCGGTATCAGGACCTCCTATGGCCAGCTCTAGACACAAGATATTGCAGGGCTGATCTTCCACAGAGCAGATGCTGCATGTGATTCATTTTTTTTCAATGTCTCCTAAAAGCCCCTCTGCTTCCAGTGTTCCTGAAGGTTGTAGAAAACATGTCTACTTTCAGTGTAGTGATACCTTATACAAAACAGCAAGTGAGAAGGATTCACTAATACCTGTAGTGTATATGAGAAGGATTCACTAATATCTGTGGTGTATATGAGTTGAGCTCAGCCAGAATAGGAAGTGAAGATTACCTTCATCCCAACCAATGGGAGGAGCTCCACCTTTGAATTAATTCAGTAAAAGCCTACCTAGATTTCCATTCTATACCCTGGATCTGAGCAAGGCATTAACTACACACCTCTTGGATTGTGCATTCGAAAGGGGATGCACACACGCACACTTCAGCTCATAGTGCAAGGCAGTTGGCTTAAAGAAAGTAAGAGTCACACATACAGCTGTAAAGTATTTGACCACTGCCATATATGCTGTGCAGATTTTCATGTCAGTTCTGAAGCCAAACACCATGTAGGTTATAACAAATAATGTGACATTAATGTTGTACATCAACAAGTGGGGCGAACATATTCATGCCATTTGCAAGCCAGCTGTGCAGCTTTGAGATTTAGTCCTTGATATGTGAACACATTCTTGCAACCTACATTTGAAGTAGCTAGAACACAGCAGTAGATCACTGGGGATTTTTTACAAATGAAAAATGGACAGGAGAATTTCCCTGGAGATAATAAAGTAGGGACATCTGGGTTTAACTGCATCCTCATACAGTAACAAATTGCAGAAGTTCTGTTGTCACATCCTTGTCCAAGAGCCTGGACAGTCAACATTTCCTGTAGTTCATAGAAACAGAATCTTTTTTATGCCATTGTCTCCTTTCATTCCTTCCAAGGAATGCTAGTAAAAGTAATCAGAGAAGTGGCAAGAAGCTGTTATAACCCCACACTGACCAAAACAGCTACGGCTGTCCCCACAAGGTTAAAAGAGATCACCCTACCCTCCCACTACACGCTGCTGGTGCAGCAGCTGGCATGTTTGAGTCATGGCAGTGTAAAATGTGTTTTCTCATAGCTACCAATGTTCTTTAGAGCCGCGGTTGTGCAGCGGTAGCATTGTCGCTTCACAGCAAGAGGTTCTCCCGTTTGATTCTCGGCTGGAGCGCCTTCTGTGTGGAGTCTGCATGTCCTCCCCACGGTCGAGTGACATTCGAAAGACATGCGTGAATGGATGTGCCTTCGTTGAAGGTTGGGCGTCGGGCTGGCACCTCGGCACCATAAAAATCGACTGCCAATCATTAGCGGACCGGAGGTCCGCTGTGGCAACCCCTAACCGGGAAAAGCCGAAAGAAAAACAACCACCAATGTTCTTTAGAGTTGATCCTCGTTGATTATGAGGCCAGATGGAGTAGTAGCATTAATTACTAGGAAGTCCTACCAGGCAAAAAGGTGACTATCAGTTGCAATAATAAGCACACAGAGTAAACCGTTTTAGTGCTGCAGTATTTTTCTCAAGTTTCATGGCCTTGTCTGTGCTTCATTTGAAGTATACCTTTGTGCAGTTTCATCCTGCTTTCCTTTGATTGTACCAGTCTTTGCTTGCCCTACTGTTAAACAGAAGGGTTTTTATCACCTTAGCACAGTCAGAATGCATGTACTTCATTCATGGGACTGAATTTTGCCACTGAGAAACTCACTTCTCTCTATTTGAACCTGCAAGCTGTGTTATTCTGAAGTTCTTGTTTTAGAAGGCTTCTGTCTAGTGGCTGTCAAGTCTCTGAAAAAACACCTTTTATGTATAGAGAGCCTTATACAGTATTCTATAAGGACAGAGAGATAAAACCAGCTCCCCACCTCATGCATAAAGCAGTCCCCATGCTTTTCTTGAATCAGTTTTTCACCTTAACCAACAAAATAAAGGATGGAAGGATTCCTCGACCTTTCACAAGCATCTGAGATATTGTACTGACAAGACCTAAATTTAGTAGCAAGTGCAGAAGATTCCTGGGTCATGTCAATTAGGATCTGACATAGGAATGGTTAAGGAGAGGTGAATTTAAACCAAAAGATGAAAGGTTAATATTGGTGGCTCATGGTAGTAATAGGCTACTTACATGTTGATTCACAAAATCCATTAAACATGTGGAAGAAACAAACAAATGCGTAAAACAGAACTGGAAACGGTCGGTCATCTTATTGCTGGGTGCGATACGCTAATGGCAGAGGGCCTGTATACTGAAAGGCATAGTAAAATGGCAAGATTTTTGCATTGGGGATTGTGCAAGCATTACAATATTGAAGTAGTTGAGAAGCATTAGAAACATGAGCCATAAGACATTATAGAGAATGATAGTTAGTTTCACATGGGATTACCCATTACCAGCAGTTCAGAATATAGATGCAAGAAAACCAGATGTAGTAGTCTGTGAAAAGAAGACAAAAGTAGCATAGATTCAAATTGCTACACCCAGTGATTACATTGTCTCACATGCTGAGAGATGGTCATAAAATACCAGGATTTTCAGGCAGAAATGAGTGTGATGTGGAAGAAGGATACCTAGACAGTTCCAATAGTAGCAGGAACAATGGGTCTCCTAAAAAAGAATTTACATTCATATTTAGATATGCTATTCATTTATGTAACTCCATACGAATTACAGGAGGAGTCATTTCTGGGCACATTGTGGGTGCTGTGAAGAGCACTATTGGTTAACATCAAAGATTAAAGCAGTACTAATTTCATGATCTTTAATCATACTTTGATTTAGAAATGGGGTCAGTGTCCATCATGTACTAGAAACCCAAAAGGCTTAGAGAAATTAAACTGGGCAAAACTTTTACAGCTTTAGACTTTTCTGGTCAATGTCTTTATCTCATTTATGCCAGAGAAAAAGAGCAAACCACTTTCTAAACAGACTTTTGATGTTTAGTAAAGTTATGATTATCATGGTACTTCCTTATGAGGCCACATCGGAACTCATTCCAGTAGGGTAGGTGCCACAGCTGCATCAGTCTTTAAAAATCTGTCAGCACAATTTCTGTTTGAGACAAACCACACTTTCTTCATAACTCAGCTTGTAGCTGTTTTTTCTTTGGTATATCTGAACTTTAAGACTCAGGATCTGAACCTTGGCATTTCCTCATGCTTCTTCTGTCCTGCTGAATTTACTATTTAGGGTTGTACAGAGTCATTTACCCAACAAGAATGTGGCCCCTACATGAGTAACTGTAATGTTCTTACTGTTTCACTTGATGCATGCAGAGGTCCTCCCTAATGGTCCCAAGATACCCTTCCCCTTTTCCAGAGGTGGCCACTCCATCAGCTTTAAGTTCCTAGTAAGTGTAGTAGTGTAGGTGTCATATCCTCATAGTTAAGGCAGTGTTCTCTCTAGTAGATGGGGTTGTGAAGTGAACTGACTGGTTCAGGAGCTTGTTGCACTTCTGTAGCCTGAGTGATCTGATGTACACCATCCTGAGTGTAGGATATTCCTAATGCCCAAGTCTGATTGGTAGACTGAATGGAATCGGTTGTTGATGCATCAAATATGTACACTTTGTAAGAACAGCTAATACTGAACCAATATAATTTATTTAATTTTCTTGCATTTTGCCAGATTTTGTAGTAGGATTTGAAAATGTGTACCAATAAAAAGTATTTTTTTCACCTATAACTGCTGTTGCTGGAGTAATACTCGATGAACTCAACCTCAGCTCAGTGAAGCACATAAAGCAGTTTTTCCTGTGTCATAATATTTAACATATAGTAATGAGTGAGATTAAAAATGTGCTGCAGAGGTGGGATAAGGGTTTTAGTGTGAAGATGTCTAATGAAGTTAAACTGCCATCTGCTATGTATGGTTATAAGTCCTAGTCATATTTTAGGGCACTGCTTATAGATAATCAGTTAAATGTTTTGCAGGGTTGTGCAATTTTTATCTTGGCTTATATAAGGGAAAAAGAAATGTAGGACACTATTTCTTTGGATATTTCATTTCATCTTTTGATAACTGTGTTGCATGTATATTGTAAGTAATCATTTACGTTTAATCTTTTATTAGCAGTTTTGATGTAGAGATAACCAGTTTTGATCTACAGATAATCAGAGGCCACTTTACCGTTACAGTCTGTAAATGCAGAGAAGATTAATTTTGTGAGCGCGCATCACTGTTCTTTTTCTCTCATTTTATAGAGGAGACACTTTTGAAGAGTGAAGATCTGACATTTTGTCTTCGCTTGCTGAAATCAAAGCACCTTAACACTGGCATGGAGCTGATTCGTAGAATCCAGGAGAGACTGCAAGCTATTCTACAGCACTCCACACAGGTGGGAGACCAGTAAAATGTATCTTTCATATAAAGTCTATTCAAAACTTACTCCAATTCTGGAGAAATGAGGAGAAACATTACTCAGCACTGTGCATAGGGGCATACAGTGGGCTAGGGACCGCCACACTGAATTACATGTCTAAGGACAACAGAGGTAGTTTGATTCTGCATCACTTAAAGAGAGACCAATAATAAGCTAAGCATAGTCATAACACAGTTTTACTTGATTACTTTATCCTGTATTTTCTTTTAATGTAAAATTTGTGAGGAACTTTCCTACCTTTTACAGCAGTGGTGGAAAGAAAATGAGAAGGCTGATGTAGCCAGACAATATGATCTTTGTTGTATTCTGTATTTTTTTATAATACCATGTTTTACTTTCCTTTTCATCAGAATGTGAAATCTTGTACTTGAGTCTAAAAACAGAGAAAAAAAAGACATCTTGTCTGAGGCTAGAGCACTGGACAGGCATTGTCTGCTTCTAATCATCTGCATCACTAAAATGGTTGAAATCCAAAATGCTCTTTTCATACTAATTTTTCTTCAGTGCACAACCAGATGAGACAGTTAACATTTGCAGTCCATAGAATGCAATGTGTAATCACAAAATACATACATATCTAAAGAAAGAAGAAAGTTGATGTATTGAATTAGACTTCATACCCATCTCTCCAGAATTCTGTACTGGCATCTTCTTACTAGTTTCACCACAGTATCCATTTCTGTGGCAACAGTATTCACAGTACCAAGAAAGTAAATACTTGCCCTTACAGCAGTTTTGCTCCAGAGCCATTTCTGTTATGGACTCCATATGTTTGTGGGAAGTGGCATTTTGGAAACTCTTCTAAAGCAGCTACAATAAAAAGGAAGAGTCGGTCTCTAAGGTTACAGTCACATTCCCATGGTTCCTGAGATTGGAATTGATTAAATCATGGCCCCATAGTTTAGGTGACCACACTGACTGCAAAACAGTTACAGCAGAGTTAGTGCCAGATGCAGTATTTGTACACTAAAAGCAGTCATGTTGTAGTGTGGTCCAAAGTTGAGTATTGCAGCAGAAGAATTTGCAATGGTGCTATTTGACATATTTGATCATACTGGTTAGACACAGTGATGAGGCTGTGAGATGTTTCTGCATTAGTGGTACCTGTGTGATTTATGTATTTAGTTATATATGGGATTCTTTTGGTCTCTGGGCCTGCCAGTCATTGGGCTTCCTGCAAAAGTCTTGAGACCATTTGCTTCTTTGAACCCCCTCCCCATACTGGGCTCCCCAGCATGGAGGTGAGAGCCAGCTAGATGGGGTTATCCAGGCAGCTGAGAAGATGGTGTGTCCTACCAACCTCCCAGCAACGAAGGAATTCCTGTTAAGGCCTTAACCTTATCTTTAGGGCTGATGTGAGCTTCCATTTTGCCACAGGGTATCTTTTGCCATCTGTGTGTGATTGCTTCCACCCACACTTTAGTGGGGGCCACCTTCAACAGCTTTGCGTTTTTAAGCCTGCATCCTTAATGCTGGCCTTTAAAATGCCATGTAAGCCTCCTCTTTTATGGTGGTAATCAGTCAATCGAATGCACCCCTTCATTACAACAGGCTGGGCAAGCTGGAATTGGCAGTTCACTGCCATCTTCCCCTTCCCAGCTTTTCTAAAGCCTGTGTCACTACTTAAACTTGGGTCCTAGTCAGGGCTTTTTAGCTGTCTCTGATACCGAACTAGGTTTTGCCTATGAGTTTAAATTAGTGTCAGTAGTATGTCATGTAGAACTGATAACATGTGACAAGTAAACTAATGACGTGACCACAAGTCAAACATATGTATTACTTGGAATTTATTCTGGTAATGATTTGAAATGTCATGAGTTGCGATGATGAATCCCCAGCATGTGGGAACTGAACAACCAAAAATATGGACTTAAATACACTAAGTCGGAGGTGGCCATTTTTTGAATATTCCCATCTCTCTGAGGTGTGGCAATGTTGGGGTTGCTATTGATAAGTTCAAAGGGTGTAGGGGACTTATCTCCCACATTAGAAGATGCAGCTCCTCTTCTCCTATATTTTCAGTCTTGTTTTGGCATTTTGGGACTCCACATTGTGAGTCCCAACATTTCAATAAGGAGCTGTTTGTTCCATATGGAACTGTTGGCAATTTGTGAACAGTTGTGACCTGTCACTATGGATTTTTAATGTGGAGAGCATGGAACATAAATAGCAATTATGAGCTGGGTTGACACAGAACAAGGAGGAGCAGTCTTTGCCTATGGAGGAGAACATGATAGGTGTAACCCTCTTGTAGGCCATTTTGTGTAGTGAGGGAGAGTAAACCCCATTACTCTCATGAGGGTGCAGCTGCTTATTTTGGGGGCAGGCCCCATATGTTCCATCTGGTCTACCTTCATTAGCCAGAATGGAATGTGCTCGAGTAATCACATGCTCAACATACTTCCACATAATGTCAGAATGCCAAATTCCGGTATACCCGACATAAACACCGAACCTTAAAACTCTCTACCCCTCTGGACCTAGGAACAAGCATTAACTTGGGTCCAGAACGGGGAGAGACTGGTGAATCTGGAATTTTAGTGGTAGCATTCCTGTTGTTTGAGATGTAGGACATTGTGTAGGTGAACTCAAGTGCATTCTGTTCTGGCTAATGAAGGTAAAACATTGCATCTACATATATATTAATAGGATGTTGGAAGTCTGATTTCTCACAGTGTATGGTATGATCTGATGACGTCTTTTCCATCCATTCTTCAACATACGGGTCTTTGGATCCAACTTCATTCACTTTCAAACTTTTGGATCTACTGCTCAGGCTTTTCCCCTTAGCCATAAACTCTTGTGTCAACCTAAATACCTTGGATCTCATTTGCCACCACACGTGTAGGATGGATCTTTTGGTGCTCTTAGTGAGATAAGTGTATTCCAATTCTAGTGTTTTTTTGTGTGTGTGTGTGTGTGTGTGTGTGGATATATCAGTATACGTTATTCTTCCTTCTAATCTTTGTGTAAAATAGTTTTCTGTTTCTCCCCTAAGCCCTTCTTTTGTTCTTCTCCTTGGACGTTGAACTTTTTCTTCTTCCTCATCTTTCCTTAAAAAAAAAAAAATTATTGTTGTTATAACTTTAAATAGTAGATAATCCTTATTGTTGTTTTCTAACCTGCATGACTTCCTTTTGTAGGATATTGGACAAACCAGTTTAAAAAGTGTAAAGCATGTATTCACAAGCTACCAAACTTGGATGCACATGACAAATGTGTTTACTGCTCAGGCCCTTTACACTTGGACACCTACTGCTCTATCTGTGAAGCCTTCAGCCTGCTGGCCACTGTTGAGAGAAGGAATAAGTTGATTCTGAGGGGGCTTCTCTCAGCCCCTGCAGGAGAGAGTGCTCCTTCTGTCTCCTCAAAACTTTCTTCTCCTAAAAAAATAGGCTAAAAAAATCTGAGGAGAAATCTAGGAAGAAAGAAAGAAAAGGGGAAGATATAACCCTGAAGGAAGAGGTCCCTGGAATGTTCATCTTCCCCGAATCCCACTTCAGACTGATCAAAACCCTTGGAACCAGTGCTGTTCTTGGATCAAATTCTCATCACATCCAACATTACACCAAAGTTTTGTCCAGAGCCTGTATCTCCTGTGCTTCATTCCCCTATCTTGCAAGAAAAGCAATACCACTACTCCAAATCTCCACCAGCTGCTTTATCATTTCAGTCAGTCAGGTCTTCCAGAAGCCTTACCAAAGCAGATATGGACAAGATTGGGAGAATACTTTGGACCCAGATCCTGTTGGTTGTCCACCAGGCTCTGGTCTCTGGCTGGGCCGAGGGTATGCCTTCTTCCCCACAGTCAGTACTTGCTTCTTCTCCAATCTGGCCTTTCAGATCTGGGCCCTTTGATTCGACTTCCATCCTAGTCAGGTTTGCACTGGAGCCTAGGCATTGGTTCCTCTGTGCCGATGAGTTCTCCTATTTGGTTGACTTCGAACTGCTTCAGAGCCATCAGAATCTCTGAGCCAAATAGTTGGCATCAACTCCAGCAGGGTAGGCTTGAAACCAAGATCTTTAGAGCCACTCCTCCCTGTCAGGGCTTCGAGCTTTGCTTGTTCTGCTCCGACATCAGCTTTAAACCCTGGCCGTGTGGTGTTTCAGTTTGAACCTCTCCACAGGAGGTTTTGGCTCCCAGGACTCATCTCCCTGGACCCATATCAGGCTTGTCTTTTGAGAGAGTACTCTGTCATTTCATAGAGAATTGACTATCTCCTTGAGTTTGAATCTGTCCCTCCCCCCCTCCAAAAGATCTCCAGGGTCCAGATATTACTCTTGTTCCGTATAGACAGCCAGTGGCAAAAAGTCTTGCACTGGTTCCTATGGAGGACCCATGTCAGCTTTTGAGTCCTCATAGAGTATCTCACTGAGGAGGTGCACTAGAAGCTGACTTCCAAAAGTAGGCACCTAGAGTCTCCATAAGAATCTATAACCACTGATACTGACTTTGATAACGCAAAAGGCTGTCCCTGATCTTCTCTTGAAGTTTCATTTGGAGAAATCCTTGAAGTATTAGCCACTTGCTCCAGAAGAGTCCATCTTCAGCGAGGCTTTTGGTTCTGGCCCATCTATGTCTTGGGTAGTCCTTCATGCAGATTAGATGATAGACTTGATCTCCATGCAAGCTTGGAAGGAGATGGACACAGCTGAACCCATCCTCAAGAAACCAGACACATTCCTCATTGCTCCTAAAGGCCATCCCCATTTGAGCAAAGGACCCAGTCATGGATTCCATGGTGGTGTCAGGCACCAAGAAGGAACTAGCAAAAGAACGTTCCTCTGTCCGTCCACCTAACAGAAGGTCTCATGCGTAGGACAGATTTGGGAAGTAAGTCTGCACCTCCTCTACAAGTACATTCTTAGTGATAGCATAGAAATTTTTGGCATATGTTACACGATTTCATAGATTTCACTAAAGAGATCTCCATTTCTCTCCCAGGGACTGTGCCTGTGGATCAAAGACAGTCCACTGATGCACAGCTGACTACCCTCCAATCCTTATCTAATGTTTCTGTGTGCCTCATTTCCAGTGCTACGGAAGGTGCATTTAAAGCAGTTGGCTCAGACATATCCATTAGGAGACATGCTTGGATGAAACTTTGCTACTTCGCAGAACATTTTAAGACATCTTTTGTGAGCATCCTTTGACATATCAGCACTCTCCTAAGGTGCATGACTCGATCTGCAAAAGTAGAAAATAAGGAAAATCCCTTTCTGCCATAGGAATCACATTTTCCACTCCTCAAAGGACCTTCCGTCTGCAGGAATCAAGAAGGCTGTAAGAAATTTGGTTTTACAAACTGCAGGAGTTTTCACTTGACACATCTGGAGACAGAGCCCTTCGTGGGAGAGGAATTCTTATAATGGATAGCTCCCTAGGGGCATAGGTGGTCGACAGAATCAAGGCTTCAGGGATCCCTTTTCTGAGCAGCCTTTTCAGCACTCCTGAACAGTTGCCTGATGGGTGCACTATGGAGGCAGTCGGGGGCGCCTAAACCTGCATCCATCTACTTGGACCTATAGCACTCAACACAAATGGGTGCAGAGGATAATAACCATAGGCTACTTCACCCATTTCCACACCCCTCCTTTAGCCCCCCAAAAACTTCACAGTGTTCTACCTTCTTAAAGGGAAGCAACCACTTCAAAAATAAAGAAGATTCTAAACAAGTGAGTCATCCAAGAGGTCCCACTTAGACCAAAGAGAATCTGGAATTTACTCAAGATTCTTTTTGGTGCCAAACAAATGGGGAACTCGGGCCAATTCTGGGCAAAGTTACTTGAACAGTTTTGTAAGGAAAATGAAATTCCAGATGGTCATGGTACAGTCTGCTGTACCTCTTCTGAGACAGAGAGAATGATGGGATGTGCTCAGTAGATGTTCAGGATGTGTACTACCACATAAAAATGGACAGACGCTTCAGGAAGTATCTTCACTTGTGGCTGGGAGCCAGTCCTTTTCAGTTCAGGGCTCTGTCCTTTGGTCTTACCACAGCCTCCCTGGTGAGTACCAAGTGTATGGTGGTAATAGCAGCTCATCTCTTACTGCAAGGGTCCGAGTATTCTCTTACTTTGATAACTAGGTCTTTACCACCCCATACCCAGGGTCTACTTATCCAGGCCATAGACTCCTTGCGCCATCTTGTTCAGGCCTGTGTATCACAATAAATCTTTGTCTAACTCGATCTTTAGAATTCATAAGAACCCAGTTGGAGACACAGCTTCAACTTGCAAAACTTCCCCAGGCAAAGATTATATCCATTCACCATCAGGCTTTAACTGTGTTGTACTTTCAGAACCCACCAGCAAGAATGATTCTCTATCTCTTAAGGATACATGGCAGCTTCAGTTACCCTGGTTCCCCTGATCAGGTACTATATGCGAGTTCTGCAGTGGACTCTTGCATTGCAGTGGTCTAAGGCAGCAACCAATATCCTTCCAAGTGTCTTTAACGGATGTCAGATGGTGGTTGGAGTCACTACATGTTTCACAGGGACTTCTTTTCAAACTTCCCTCTCACCAAGCCACAGTGACCACAGACACTTCCCAGTTGGGGTGGGAGGGCATTACCTAGGAAATATGGTCCAAGGTACATGATCACAGTCAGAGGCCAGTCCTCACATCAGTGTATTGGAGATGAGAGTTGTCCTGGTGGCATTACAGGACTTTCAGGACACTCCCCTCAGATGTGATATCTATCCATACAGACAACGTGGCAGTTATGTGGCATATCAACAAACAGGGAGGAACCAGATTTTATCCCTTATGTCGAGAGGCCATGAGAGTGTGCCGTTGTGTGATATCTTCTCGCCACTTTCTAATAGCAACTCATATTCTGAGCAAGTCCGCTCTGTTAGAGGACAGATTGAGCAGGTCCATCCCTCTTCCTGACAAGTGATCCCTCTGTCCAGTTGTCATTGAGCAGATTTCAGCCATTGGGGCCAATTTTTCTGGTATTTCCTTGCATCTCCACAGAACATGAAGTGCATTTTCTTTGCTCTGATCCCTCAGGAGGGGGAGTCACTGAAGGATGCTCTGTCCCACAATTAGCCCCAGGACAGACACCTTTATGCTTTCCCTCCCATCCCTCTCATTCCAAATTTTTTACAGAAGGCACTTGCAAAGAAGATCATAGTCATCCTCCTAGTCCCTTACTTGCCTTGGCAAGTGTCGTTTCCTTTCTTCTGTCCTTATTTTGTACACCCTTCCTGGCTGCTGGGCTCTGCTCCACATCTACTATCTCATCCCCTTGGTTCACCTCACCCGGACATACAATCCCTCAAGTTGACTGCATGGCTTCTGCAATTCCAGTGATGGTTAGACAGTCCAGGTTTTTATCCTCTGTTGTTCATATTCTAACTTCTTCCCAGAAACCTACATATAAGATTTACAAAAGCAAATGGAAAAGTTCTCTATCTGGGCAGCTGAGAACAATCTTGATCCTTTTTTGGCTACCCTTCCAGCAATCTTAGATTTCCTGGCTGACCTTTTTCAGAATGTAGCCATCTGTTTCACTATTAAAATACAATTGGCAGCTATATCTCCCTTCACATTGGTGAGAATCACACACCCATTGCATCCTTAAAGCTATCTAAAGCCTTTCTTGGAGGCACCTTTCTATTAATGCCCCCCTGCTTAAAGACCCTGTTTCTCCTTTGGATGTTACCATTTTACTGTAGGCCCTAAGTAGTCCTTCATTTGAACCTATTGCCAAAGTTGATTTAAAATTTGTATCATGGAAAACTCTTTTCTTAGGTGCTTTTACGTCTGCTAGGTGAATTTCTCACAACACTTAAAAAAAAAAAAAAAAAAAAAAAAGTTGCTTTATTTACATCTTTCATTATTTAAACTTCTTTACATTGTTTACACATTCATGCACATAACATATGCTTTGTCATTTCTTTCCATTTTTTCTAAACTGTAACATCTACACAGAAAAACCTTTTCCATTTTCAGTTTCAAGAGAAAAAAATTTGAGTCTGTTTTTTGTAAGCCAGCATCAACTGTTTAAAATTTATTGTCTAGCCCCTCATCCTTTCTTGCATAACCAGCTTTTTATTTCATCTAGCACATCTTTATCTGTTTTTATTATATTCAGCATTCCATCTGTCATCTTTAATATAATTTCCAGATTGCTACAAACAATATTATATCCTTTTTTTCAAATTCACGTTTTTTCTTTCTTATATTTTCCACAGTGTCATATTCATTGTTATATTTTTAAATCCTTCACGTTTATATTCCTTTTCTAAAACTTCTTCAAAATGTATGTATTTTTTTTTAGAATCTAGAAAAGTGTTTTGTTGTTTCTCAGTTCACACTACACTTTTTTCTTTGTTCCATTACCTTATGTTTTGTATTACTTTTAACTGGTTACGATCCAACACAATTCTCCACAGGAAATCCTCTGCTTCATAAAATTTCTCAAGCCTTTTTCTTGTGTTCTTTATGGCATGCTTTACATATCCTTTTAATTCCTTCTAAAAATATATCATATCATATGTACATATTCATAATGATTCTAGTCATTCAATCCGTCTAATCCATCATATGGGTCTGCAGAGCCACTTGTCTGATTGGCAGCATCAGTGCTCCAGCCTCTTAAGAATTTACCCTCCAATAGTGCATCTGTCCCCTGATTTATTTCAGATCTCGTTTGTCACCATTGCGAATGGATATGAATCTGTGTAGCTAAGTGCTCCACCTCAATATTTTTGATATTTTGACTAAAATTTGTAGGTTTTGGGGTACTTCTATTATAGTATTTGGGTCCTTATGACCATATTATCACTTCTGTTCCTTGGCTTGCTTACAAGATGAGTCTTTCTGCTGTTTGAGCCCCTTCTACAAGGGCGTTTCCCATCTTTGTGGATTTTTTCTTTAATCTACATGTGGAGAGTCTGACAGTTTAAACTTTAGGGTAGTAGTTGTCAGGTTTGCCAGTAGCTTAATATATTATGGATGTCCTAGTCTGTTTTACATTTACATGTCTAGATATACTTATCATTGGTCTGTCTCTCGGTGTATGTATTTAGATAGATAGAGTGTTACATTTCCAGTGTGTCCATGTGTTTTTCTGCTTAGATTACTATAAATAAACAGACAAGCATTAAATAGTGTACCTTGTATGGGCAGAAGAGTACTACTGCATGAATTCCATGGTCAGTGTGGTGTTTGTCTCGGGGGGGGGGGGGGGGCTCTCACCTTACAATGGACTGCGAAATCTGCAAAGGGTTTGATCCTCAGGCTCTTTTGGTTAGGAGGAGTAAACTAATATTAAAAGGCTTACACCCTCCTGATCCAAAGATATTGAAGCCCAAGAAACATTCAGAGAAGCAGTCCAAATCCCATGACTGTAATCCCAAAACGAGACAGCCAGATCCAATGTCTTGAGCTTCAGTCAAGACTGGTGGACCTGATGGTCAGGACACTCCAAAGCAGTCAAGACTGGTGGACCTGATGGTCAGGGCACCTAATGTATACTTATCCTTCTGAGCCTATAATATTACAAGAGTCTTAAAGAGTCATCACCCCCCCCCCCCCAAGACCCTTCTCAACAGTGTTTGGCATAATCTTCTAGTCTTATTGGAGTACCTTCGAAACCAATGCCGAGGTTTCTAACAACATAGAAGGAAATGGGAGTCATTTTGACTCCTTCCACTCTAAAGTCAGTCGATCCACCCACTTCACCTTAATTTCTATTCCTTTGCCAGTCCGGGATTTTTTTCTGGTGTCTTCAGATCCATTCTTCATTTCGAGCCCTGTGTCCGTGGTGCAGGCTTCCTTGTTAGCTTTGGAACTGAGGTTTCCAGATCTGACTCTTTCGACTCCAGTCTTATCTGAGCCAGTACAGTTGCGAGACCAACAGGTCGAGCTGGTGACCTCGACACCAGCATTGAATCCATTGAGGCTCTACTCCCTTGTCAATGTAAGGATTGTCAGCTTTCGGCTGTGGTCCCTACATTGGAGCTGCCCAATACTTTGAGCTCTAATCTTCCTCCTGATTTTGGTACTAGCATTCCAGAGGGAGGGTTGGATCCCTCAGCTTGAACAAGGTCTTCGGATCATTCTGAGATTGAATAAGCCTTCTAGGTTTTGGGGAGAATAATTGATTCCCCTGCTAGAACCTGCACATAGGCCCATCCAAGATCTGATCCACCCAGAGACTCCTTTACCATCTTGCCGCCACATTTTCTTCAGGTGCCCATTTGTCGGAGCTGTACCGCAAGTCTCATTTCCCCTGCTCCACAGCAGCTTCAGTCTTCTGAGGAGTTAGATGAAATAGCCCTTGATGTATCAAAAAGGGGATGCATAGGAAGTACTTAGACTCTTTTTCTAAGTCTCCCACCTCAGATTCCAACTAGGAGGATTGAGAAAGTTCCCTTCTTTTCTCTCCAGAGGATGCCTCATTTGGTGATCTCTTGGAACTTAAACACCAAAGGGTAGCTTGCCCATAGACCCCCCCCCCTTCTCAATTCAGAACCATCTATGTCTTGGATAGTACCTCCAGCCAATAAATGTACAGACGTAGCAGCTCTGAGGTCACAGCAGAGGTCAGATAAATGTGAGGCAGTTCCTCAGAAGCCAGGATACGTAGGCCACAGAATATAAACAATTATGGGTAAAATACCCAGCAGTGAACTCCATCATTGTGGTTGCAGCTACAAAAAGGAAACTTTCAGAAGATTTTCACTCCATCCACCCACCTAATGAAGAGTCCAGGGACATCATCACAACAGAATCTTGTAGATCCCATCTGAGATGGTGACTCAGGTCATCCTTACTATCCACAAGGACACTGTGATACCAGCCCCAGTAGCTACTGAGACCACAGATGCATCCTACATGGGGTAAGGGGGGACTGTTACGAAGGGAGCACCCAATATGTCAGAAAGCAATGAGGGTTATAGCAGGCTGCAATGGCCTCAGATCATTTTCATGTTGCAACACACATCCATGGCTTTTCCAGTTGTCTAGCAGCCAGGCTGAGCAGGTCTGATATCATACCTATTGAGTGGCCCGTCAGTCCAGGCATAGCCAACCAGATCTTTCAGATTGGAGCCACCCTTGCTGCAGTCTCTTCACCTTTCCATGGAACAACAAATGCAGCAAGTTTTAGGCCTTGATTCCCCAACTGGGACAGTCACCCAGGAGAGCTCTGTCTCAACAATTGCTTCCAGGACTGCTGTATGCCTCCCTCTTCTATTGTTAATTTCAAGATTCATTCAGAAAGCAATAAGGTACAAGGCAACAATCATTTCATAGCCCCCTTTTGCCCCAGGGAATTTTGTTTTTCTCATCTAAAGTTCCCATGACTTCAGGACCTAGTCACTCATCCATCAAGCTTCAAGTGGACGTCCTGAATCTAAAGCTAGCCACTTGTTTTTTCCAGTTCCGATGATAGCCAGAAATCACCACCTCACAGAAGAGGTAGTTAAAATACTTATGGCTTCCCAAAAGACACCACTGTCAGGATTTGTCAAAGTAAATGGAAATGTTTTTCTGTCTGGGCTGATAGTCAAAATATTGATTCTTTCTCTGCATTGGTATCAGACATTATCCAGTTTTTACAGCCAGTCTGTCAAGCTGGCTCTAGTTTTTCCACTAAGGTGCAATTACCTGCTATTTCTAGCTTTCATGGTGACTTTCAAGACTATTCACTCACCTCACTTAAGTTGTGCAAGGCATTCCTGAAAGGAGTCTCCCTTCTCAAACCTCCTATACAAAATCCTGTACCACCTTGTAACCTGAATTTAGTTTTGGAAGATCTGAGCAAGCCTTCATTCAAGCTAGTTACCACTACTCAGCTGAAATTTCCTTCCTGGAAATTACTGTCTTTGACTGCCATCACTTCAGTCAGGAAAATATTAGAGCTGCAAGTTTTATCTTCTTCCTCATTTTCCCTTCCTCCTTTTATTATTTCTTCATCCACAGAGATAGTGTCTCTCAGAACGAACCCTTTTATTTCAAAAGTAGTTTCTGAGTCAGTTTTTTCCCCAGCCTCTTTGTTTGTCTGTTTTCATTCCAAATTATTTTAGCAAGAGTAAATACATTTTGCATACACTAGAAGTGCACAGACAGTTATATTTCTGCTTTCATAGAACCAAACCTTTCTGGAAAGATTCACAACTCCATTTCCTTTGCTCCTAACAAGCTGGGGGAAAAGTTTTCCAAAGTTTCCTTTTCTGTGTGGTTGTTGGACTGTGTCACATTTATTTACACTAGTCAGAAAAATTGATTACCAAGTAAACCTAAGGCACACTCCAATAGAGCTGTTGCTATTTCCACAGCCTTTTTTAGGCCTTCTTCAGTCAGTGATATTTGTGATGCTACTACTTGGTCTTTCATGCATACCTTTATCAGCCATTACAGGTTAGATTGCCTTCCTTTCAGATCTACTATTCTAAAAGGCCTCCTGGCATGAGGCCACACAGGAAAGTTTGTAGCTGGGGATTCTGTGCCATATGTTTGATCAAACAGACTGAATGAATAGGATAGGAAAGTTATGTACTTACTGCACTGATGGATCCTTTCATTCATGACCATTTGATACTGCAACCCTCCCACTGCACTCCATCTTTCTCTTGTAAAAACAGGATTATCTGTTTCTTCCAAAGAGTTTATTCCCCATCTGTTTCTCATGTGTCAACAGAGATATGTGTTAAATCAGGGGACAGATGTATTATGGGAGAAAAGTTCTTAAGTGCCTTGAGGCTGGAGCAGTGATGTTGCTGGTTCAGATCTGGCAATTGGCTCCAAGGACCCATAAGTCATATCGAATGGACATGAGTAAAAGGATCTGTCTTTGTGGCAAGTACATAACTTTTGTTTATTATACCATCATTTTCTGTTTTCATTAATCTCTGAAATTTCCACCATGCATAATTCTGTTTTATTCCCTTATTAATTTTCTTTCATTTTTTTCTCATTTACCACTTCTTTTCCCTCCATTGTATTTACAGTCATCTTCATACTTTTACATATAATCTTTATCCCATCATTTGCAACTCACTCTTTTATCTTCTGTATTACTCAGAAAAATGCATCAGTGCCAAGTACACTACAGTATTTATTGGATTCAAACCTACTCCTCATTTTTTATTAAGTATCACCTTCTTTTCACTCATTTGTCTCGATCCCCAAATAAAATATAAACCATTTCTAACTTATTTCTCTTTTTAGCTGGAAACATGCACTCCCTAAGTAATGCTAACTTTCCTAAAGCGCATTTATTAACATGACATTTTTGTGTTAAATGCTAGATTACAGATTCACCATAATAACATTTTTTTTGTATTTCTTTCAACATTATTGTCGACTGTTCTGTTTACTCTTTCATACTCTAAATTTCACTCCTAATGCACTTGTCTCCTTCATAGTATACTATATAGCACTTATTTTCTTAACTTCAGTAAACCGTTAGCTTTATGTCTTATTTAACTGTAACCCAGATTTCTTTAATAATTCCTTTATTAGTACCACAGTGTCTTATTTTTAGCCACAATCCCCAAGTCATTTGCATGTGACAAGCAAATTGGTTTTATAACTCCTTTTCCTGACTCTTGTTTTGCTTCTTTCATTTCACACATACATATGACATCTACAGACACTTTCAACAGCCATGAATAAAGTTGCATAAAATAAATAATACTCAGAAAGCAATGACTAAACCAGAATTTTATCTATTTTTTTGCTATAAGAAAATTGAAGCTTGTAAATTGATTATGTAATAGAGTTTTTTAATAGTATTTAGATTTGATTCGTTTTTAACAGTTTGGAGAAATCATTTTGAGAGATGAAAATGCTTATTGTGTTATTTATTGCATCTTTTTTATACATTATTTTGTTTAGTCATTGCACTTTGTGAATTTTATGCACATTTGAATTACTGTATTCATTGTTAGTACGAACGTTTAGTGGACATTCCGGTTTAGCTCTTCCTAATTTCTATTTTTTCTTCCAGCCATCCATATTTCATAACTTTCACTCATGATGTATTATACCATATTTTTATAACATTATATGTTATGTTGTCCTGTCTCACCGTAATTCTTGCTGGTTGGGTTCGGAGCCAAACATCAGCTCCGAGTCGGCCGAATACAAAAGCTTGAGAGCTTCCAATGGCTTGAGGCTAACCCCTGTCCCATGATGCATTTGGTAAAATCCCCAGATTTCGTTTGCCGCTCAAGCTACAAGATGTCTTCTGGCTGGCTCATTAGCTAAGTAGAATTTCATTCTATATTTTTCAACAGTTTATTGTCAGTAATCTCTGCTTTTGTGCGATAGACTTAGTTTATCCCCTAGTTACAGTTTAACGCTTCGTTTTTCCCTTTTGTGTGTTGTATGAGACCCGTTTTAGTTAGAGGGCTCTTGGCAGCCTGTTTAACTTAGAGGGCCGCTCCTCTTTCCTGTGCCTTTCTCTTCCCCTGGAGATTGTTTAATTTAGAGGATTCTCCACTTTTTTGGCTTGTTTTAATTGTTCTAATTTAAAAAAAAAGCAAACTTATTTTGTGTGTGTTAAATTAGTAGTTAGATCCGTCCTCTGTTGGTTTTGCTTATTCTATACTGTGTGATGTGTACTGTTTGAATTTCTTGTGTGGTTACAGTAGTTGTTTTCGGCTCGGTTCTCTTTAGAGCCGCTTTTTATTTAAATTTTCATGCTTTCCCTACTTCTGAGATTGTTATAGTAGGTTAGTTTCTTCCTTGTGGTAAATTACTCTTGTTAGGAAGATTTCAAAAGAAAAGGAGAAAGTACCTAAAGAGCATAGACAGTCTGGGTTCAAGAAGTCCAATCAGTGCACTTAAAAGATGTCTATCACGGATGGGTACACTAGTTGTGTATATTGTCTGGCTGCCATCCACTTACAAGACCCTTGCACTATTTGTCATGGTTTCAGCAGCAGGGTCCTTCAAGAGCACCGGAATAAGTTGATGGTTAGAGGCCTGTTGAAAGTTTCTTTCCAAGAATTATTGGAAGGCTGTTAAAGCTCCAAACCTAGTTTCCATTCAAGATCCAAAAGGCATGCTGCTTCGGCTCCAGCTTCGGAGCCCCCTAAAAAAGTTTCTGCATCGGAACCGAGGGCTCTTGGTTCGATGATGCAAAATCAAACTCTCCGGCCCCATCAGTATCTTCGGAGCCAGTAGAGTTGCCAGTTAGTCGGTCTCCTGCCTTGGAGCCTATCTCCCCGACATTGAGATCACCCATTTTGGAGAGGGCTAGATCTCCCTCATTATCCTACTGTTCCTCCAGGAACCTGTCTGATGACGACGGCGAGCAGGTGGTGAAGATTACTTAAGTCTCCAGCACTGGCAAAATACTATCGTCTCTGACCCCAAAGGTTTCAGGACTGTCCAAGGCACCATCTCCAATTCCTCCTCCGACTCTGGTGGTTTCGGAGCCAGTAAGTGTGGCTCCGATAGCAGTGGAACTGTCTGTACAAGGACCTCCTTCGGGATCATCAGTTCCGTCTTCTGCTCTGACATCTCCGGGTCCTTCGGATCTCGAAGAGTCTGGGAGCCGATGCTCATCCGTCGGGTCTGGGGAGGGGAGTCTGCGCGAACAAGCTGACTCTACTCCTCGGTGAGGTTGAGCTGTGCTCTTACATCAACTTTGGTGCCACCCGATCTGCCTAGGAGTCAATCCTCCACATCTTTGGAGCAGAGGGTCTCTTCAGTGTGGAGTGAGGGAGCATTTGAGCTGATGGAGAGAGTGCTGTCATCTCAGACAGCTCCACTCTCAGAGCCATATTCTCTTCCCTCACAGGCACTGGTGTTAGTCTCTTCTTCACCTTCTTCCTCCTTGAGACTGATTTCATACACAGCCGATGGAGCGAGCTGAGCTGCAGCTACAGGAATTTCCCTAAGGAGACATTCCTGGATGCGTCTGTGCAATTTTGCCGAAGCCTTCAAGTCTTCCTTCACCAATGCCCCCTTTGATGGTTCATCCGTTTTTGGACCTAAGGTGAAAGATACTTTAACCAGGTGTGAGCAGGAGGGGAAAACCTCGTCTGCCATGGGAGTCCATTTTTCCGCCCCATCTAGGCCTTATCCCAAAGGTCCGCAAGGTGGGAAGATGTGGTTCCGCAAGTCCCCAAAAAGGTTTCTCTGATGCACGTGGTGACACTTCCCCAAAGGGACAGAGGGGGATGTGCTAATGGAAGATGCCAACCTCACAGCAGACGGGGTCCGCAGAATCAGGGAGACAGAGATATGTTCTCTGGGAGGCCCACCTGCTTTTCTCTGGAGGCAGTCGGGGGGGACATTTGTCACGTTACCCAAACGCTTGGCTAGAGATCTCCCAAGACAAATTGATACAGACAATCATTTCCAGAGGCTATCGCATACCCTTTTCTACTCCCCCTCCCATAAACAAGTCCATACCAGATGTTCCACCCAGTCAAAAGGACTACGCAACACGAGATTCTCAAGTTTCTAGAAAAAAAGTCATCCAAGATGTCCCCGCAGACCAAATTGGATCTGTAACTTACTCGAGGTTCTTTTTAGTTCCAAAAAAGACAGGGGACTGGAGACCTATTCTGGATCTCAGCAAACTAAACAAATCTGTAAAGAAATCAAAGTTCCGGATGGTGACACTGCAGTCAATATTTCCCTTTATAGGGAAAGTCGATTGGATATGCTCAATAGATCTCCAGGATGGGTATTACCACATAAAAATGGACAAGCAGTCTAGGAGATATTTACATTTTCAGCTGGGAGCCAGTCATTACTATTTTCGAGCCCTGCCCTTTGGCCTCACTACAGCCCCCAGAGTGTTCAAATGCATGGCAGTGGTCACAGCTCACTTGAGATGCAAGGGATTCCGAGTGTTTCAATACCTAGATGACTGGCTCCTCACCGTCACCACCAAGCATCTACTGCTACCGGCGAGGGACAAAAAAATGCTTTTTTGCACCAGGCTAGGCATTGCAGTAAACTTAAAAAAAATCTGCATTGTCGCCTTCACAGCATATTGCCTTCATAGGCACAGAATTGGATTCAAAACAGATGGTGGCAAAACTTACCCCTGAGAGAATTCCGTCCCTTCATCGTCAAATCAAGATATTCATATCAAAAAGAGAGGTTCAAGCCAGGGTGGTGGTACATTCTGGGTACCATGGCAGGCACAATTCTTATAGTTCCCCTAGCACATCTGCACATGCGGGTTCTACAGTGGTTACTATTTGCCCACTGGTCCATGAAGGATCCGCCTCTTATCACACCAGATAATCATTATGGAGTCATGCAAGAAAGATCTTCGCTGGTGTTTACAGACAAAACAGTTGTACTTAGGCCGCCCCTTTGTTTTTCCACAACCAGCAGCAGTACTGACCACGGATGCTTCCCAGATCGGGTGGGAGGGGCATTATCTGGGAATGATGGTCCAAGGCTTATGACAAGAACACGAGAGCCACTTGCACATCAATGTCCTATGATAGCGGTGCTGTATGCATTGCAGGCATTTCAAGACTCTCTTCCAATAAGAACAGTTGCAATTCAAACAGACAACATGTCAGTGGTATGGTATATAAACAAGCAAGGGGGAGCCAAGTCGTATTCCTTGTGTCAAAAGGCACACAGAGTGTGGACATGGGTGATCGCTTCTCAGTGTTTTCTGATAGCAACTCATGTCCCGGGGAAATCCAACGTGATAGCGGACAAACTCAGCAGAGCGATTTTGTTGCCTCGTGAGTGGTCCCTCAAACCAGAAGTTGCTGAAGAGATCTTCCAGAGATGGGGCCAGCCTTGCTGCGATCTTTTTGCACTCTCCATGAATGCCAAATGCAGCAGCTAGTTTGCCCTCATTCCCCCTCCAGGGAAGTCACCAAGGCATGCACTTGCCCATGATTGGCCCCCGGGACTACTCTATGCCTTTCCCCCTTTTCCCTTAATACCCAAAGTACTTCAGAAAGCCAGCACATTGAAAAGCAATATGATTCCCATTGCTCCTTACTGGCCTCGACAAGTTTGGTTCCCCTTTCTCTGGACCCATTTATTGGAGGAACTGTGGATTCTGGACCCAGTTCTGGACCTTTTGACCCACTCATCGGGAGCGTTCCATCCGTCCTTCCAGACCCTCAAGTTGACAGCATGGCTGCTTCAATTCCATACTTAGCTAAGTGTTACAGTTTTACCCCTGCAGTAAAACATATCTTAGTCTCTTCCCACAAACCGTCTGCGAGGAAACTAATTTCAAGTAAATGGTAAAGATTTTCTTATTGGGCTGGGTTGTTAAACACAATGTAGAACCTTTTACGGCCCCTATTGCTGCAGTTCTAGAATTTCTTTCCAAGCTTTTCGACGAAGGAGCGGCAGCAGCTACTATCAGAGTTCAGCTAGCAGCTATCTCTAATTTTCATACTGGTGAGATGGAATGCCTATAATGTCTTGCAGATTATGTAAGGCCTTTCTGAAAGGTACAGTGTTCTTTGTGTTTCACTGTTGCAGTCATCACATTTGGGTTATTCCCTGCCACTATAGCCCTTAGCCGGCCCGAATACCAGAGGCTTAGTATTTCTGCGTCGGCTGCTATCGCTTCAAGACTGAAGTCAGGTCGTCAGTAGTATAAAGTTAGGTAGCCAATGCCATTACATCAGTCTTTCTTGCCATGGAGCCCGAAGCAGAAGCAGTTCACATAAGTGCCAGTTGGCCGCTACCTGAGTTTTGGCTACCGAATTGAAGTTGAAGTCTTCTAAAGCTAAGTACCCCATTGGGGATCCTTTTTTCTTGCACTAACCGATGTCAGAAAAAGTTAATAATTACCTCGCCTGTGGAAAGCAAATACCACATCGAGACTTCCATTCTTACTGCGTCACTTGCTTAGGCTGAGGCCACGACGTCCCCTGTTGTCACTGCTGTGCTTTGTTCAACACCAGAACTATCCATCGTCGGGCCCTTATTGTAGCCAGATATTTTCGCTTACAATCCTTGAATTCCGATATGGCTTCGGTAAGCCATCCAACAGCAAATCTTCTGAAAAAACGTAAAGATAAAGGCAGAGAAAGACCGCACTGGTCCAAACCTACCAACGACGCTTTCGGTAAGTTAGTCATCAGTTCTCCAGTCCTCAGTGAGACACTTTTGCAGCCCCTGATGCCCGCTTCTGTGAATTCTCAGACTGCTACTTGAGACCCTTTCGGAGTCCAGTATGCCACAAAACTTCTTCGACTAAGGATCCTGCGGTCGTCTCTACCTTGGATGGGTCCGGAGCCTCTGAGTAGGCACCGGCTTTCGAGGAAGTCCTTCGCACTACCAATTCTCGACACAAACCAACGTCTTTTTTCACGACTGCCGTTGTTTCGAAAGCGGCAGAGTTTCTTGGGCCCAGGGTACGAACCACACCCAAGAAACCGACGACTCACTCTCAGGAACCTGCTTCTTTGCCTCGGTCTCAGATGCTTAAAATGGTGGAAGACCTTATCATGCTGATCAGGGGAAGCTAAGCTGCGCCCTCCAAAAGGAAAAGAGGTCTGTCCCCTGTAGTTCTGTTTGAACAAGAGTCAGATGACTCTGATGCTTCTGAATATGAAGACTTGCAATCCCTTTCTACTTATGAGGATTCTGATGCAGAGGATTTCATTCCTTCAGCCTCTCCCCAGAAGATTTTTCCTTTGGGGAAACCCTGCATACCTTAAGGGAGCATTTCCAATAGAAAAGTCAAGACTACCCTCAGTCTAAAAAGAGACTCGGGGAATTCCTAGATCTTCCACAGCACAGACCCTTGGCCATCCCCCCCACCCCCCCACCCAGTCCTGGATGCTGTGGATGATGTATTCCTGGAATCCAGCTTGACTCCTGACACCCTCCCTCCTGCACTCAGAAAACCAGACAGGTACTATAGAGTCCCTGACTCACACAAATTTCTTTTTAAAAATCCTATTGCTGACCCTGAGGTAATTTCTCAAGGGCCTAAAGGGATTAAAGCAACATCTGCTAAGAACCCCATCCCCTCAGTTAGGGATTCCCGAGCACTAGACAGATGAGGTAAAAAAATATACACCTCAGTTACTCATGCTATCAGAGCACTAAATTGTCAGTTCCATATGCTAAAATTTCAGCAACATACCCTGAACTCCTCACAAAAAATGTCTTCCTTTCCTGCTTGGGCAGAATCTAAAGAATTACAAGAGTTATTGCATTCTGCAACTCAAGTAACTAAACACACCTTGCACTGTGGGTTTGACACCCTAGAAGCTACTTGCAGGGCAGCAGTCACTGGATCTGTCATTAGAAGGCATGCCTGACTTAAGGAACAGCCCCTGCCAGAGCATGTCAGATCTAAATTGTTGGATGGCCCCCCCTGCACAAAGACAACTTATTTGGCACTAAGGCAGAAGAGGTCTTAAAAAAGATGGAAGAAAAAGCAAAATCTATGCAAAGATGGGAATGCCTATAAGGATTTCTTACAGGTACAGCAACCCAGGTTCAGCAGGCATTGTTCCACCAAACACAGGTCCTTTCCTGCTCCCTTCAAGCCAGTCCAGCATAGGTCCCTGGGAACCAGACCCCCCAGACAGCAGCCACAAGGGAATGTGGAGATCTAAGCAGTGGACTTGCCTCCACTTCAAAACCAGGGAGCTCTAAGCCACCCCCTTATGGTAAGAGCTCACAATGACTCACCTCCCCCACCCCCTCCCTCTACCCACCTTCACTTACCCCTAGGAGGCAAGCTCTCCTTTCATGCAAGCACCTGGGCCACCATTACCAACGACCACTGGGTTCTGAACATAGTGTCTCAGGGGTACAAATTTTCCTTCCACACCCTTCCAATCCCAGAAGGGTTCCCAGATCTACCTCCAAGCCAGTGGGCAGAGGCTCAAAAGCAAAATCCTTTCCCTGCTTTCTGTGAGGGCAGTAGAGCACGTTCCTGCAGAACAGATAGGCCAAAGTGTCTACTCCAGACTTTTTCTGGTGCCAGAAAAGAGGGCACCTGACATCCCATCCTCGATCTATCCATTCTGAACATCTTCCTGGTGATCCCAAAATTCATAATGCTCACCCTCCAGCAGCTTCTACCCATGGTCTCCAAGGATGATTGGCTAGCGATCTAAGAGAGGCCTACCTCCACATTCGTATCAGGGTATCATGCAGGAAATATCTCCGTTTTAGGGCAGGATCTCAACACTTTCAGTTCTTTGTACTTATCCTTGGCTTATCTACTGTTCCCAGAGTTTTCACAAAATGTTTGGCTCCAGCCATTGCCTTTTGCAGACAAAGGAATATCCAGATTTACCCATACTTAGACGACTGCCTTATTCAGTTAGACAGCCAGGAAAAGCTGCTCAAGCACCTGGCGTTTGTAAAGACCCTACTAACCTCCCTAGGATACACAATCAACGAAAAGAAATCCAAACTGGTGCCCTCCCAAAGGATTATCTTCCTGGGAGCAAGCCTGGACACAACATCCCAGATGGCATTCCTTACACCAGAAAAACAAATGTTCCCGACAGCCTACTTCTCTCAACTAGCCACCAGGCCCCAGTTATCTGCAAGGAAGATCCTGCAAGCTCTGGAGTACATGGCATCTTGCATACTACTCATTCCATATGCCAGACTGCATTTCAGTGGTACCTAAAAAGCTTTTGTTGTCAACACTCTCAAGACCTTGAAACTCATACCTATAATTCCTTGCCTTAGAAAATATTTTCTTTGGTGGGCAACAGCATGCTCCTACAACAAGGGACTGCTTTCTCACCACCTCCCCGCCACCCAGACCCTCACCACAGATGCATCAGACCATGCTTGGGGTGCACACCTGGACGGCAGGTGCATACAGGGCCATTAGAGCCCGCAGCAAATCCCTCTGCACATCAACCAAAAAGAGATGATGTCTGTCCAGCACACCTTGATAGCTTTCAAACCCCTTCTCTCCACAGGGACTCTCCTGATCAAAACAGACACCACCACTGTGATATGGTATTTCAACAAGCAGGGAGGGACTCACTCCTACCCTCTATGCAGGCTGGTCATGACCCTTTGGCACACAACGTCTGCCATGCAACTGCACCTGTTAGCACAATTCCTACCAGGCTCTCTCAACTCTCTGGCAGACCAGTTGAGCAGAAATCTTCTGGACCCATACGAGTGGCAGCTCAACAAAAGAACCTTCACCCTAATAACTCACAAATGGGGCACCCTGAAGGTCGATCTCTTTACCTCCCACACCAACCATCAGCTCAGCAATTTCTTCACCAGGGAGCATCACTGCATGGCTTGGAAAGTGGATGCCCTGTCATTCCCCTGGGCCAGTCTATTGGTGTATGCCTTTACTCCACTACCTCTCATCCCCAGGGTACTGCTCAAAATAAAGGAGGAAAAACCAACGACCATTCTTATAGCTCCATACTGGCCTTACCAGCACTGGTACCCCTTGCTGCGTAGCTGGCATCTTCATCAGATTCCAAACCTCCTGACCCAGAGGGAAGGGGAATTCATGCATCCCCAACTGCAGACACTCAATTTGGCAGCTTGGCTTATTCCCTAACCCCGGATCAATCTGCCAACCTCAGTAAACAGGTTATAGATGTTATCTGTGAGGCCAGATGCCCTAGCACTAGAAAGTCTTATGCTGGCAAATGGAAAATGTTCTGCACCTGGATCCAGGCTAAAGGAGCCAATATGGCACAGCCCTCCCTCCCTGTCATCCTGGATTACTTAGCTGATCTACACAGTGGCCTCTCTTTCTCCTCTATAAAAATTCATGCTTCTGATGTTTTTGCTCATTTCATAATCCCCAGAACAAGGGGGGAAAGGATTCTGCACTCTCTAGATGTGCACAGACAGCTCAGATTATATCTAGACAGAACTAAATTCTTCAGAAAGTCTGATCAATTGCTGGTTAGCTTTGGTACCAGGGCAGAAGGCAAAGCCATCTCTAAACAAACCACTTCCAAATGGATAGCACACTGCATCCATTTCCGCTACAAACAACATGGAAAGCCTCCCCCCAAGGTGGTCAGGACTCACTCCACCAGAGCAGTCTCCACCTCTGCAGCTTTCCTCAGAGGAGTCCCCACCATGGACATCCTGGAGGCTGCCACCTGGACATCTGTTCACACTTTTACCAAACATTACCCCCTGCCTCTCTTCTCCAAATCCAGGGCAGGGTTTGCCTCTGCAGTCTTACAGGGCATCCTAGCCAGCCCCTAGTTTCTTTGACTGCCTCCACCCTTTTTTTCAGCTTTGGGAATCAACCCAAATGTGATGACTGCAACAGTGAGACATGAAGAACTTAGTACAGTTGTGTGCACTTACCATAAATGTAGATGTTTGATTGTATTCACTGTTGCAGTCCTGGTTTCCCTCCCTCCATCTACCTTTCTTCTCTTTCCTTTCTAAGGGACATATTGGTATTTACTTTCTAGACCAGAATGTGGGTCCTACTTTGGGGGCTCCTGACAGGTTAGGGCAAGAAAAACTGATGTAATGGTGTCTGTTGCCTTACTTTATACTACTGACGACCTGACGTCAGTCCTGAAATGACAGCAGCCAATGCAGAAATACTAATCCTCTAGTATTCGGGCCGGCTGAGGGCTACACTGGCAGGGATAACCCAAATGTGATGATTGCAACAGTGAATACACTCGAACATCTACATTTATGGTACGTATACACAACTGTACTTCTTACTCAGAGCCCCCAATCAGAGAACCTCCAACTCCTTGGGACCTTAATTTTGCATTGGTTTTGCCACCCTTTGAACCCACAACATGTTGTGATATGAAGTTTTTATCCTGGAAAACTCTCTTCTTGGTAGCTTTTACTTCTGCCAGACGGGTGTCAGAACTTCAAGCTGACACTATACACTCGCCTTATATAGTTTTTCACAAAGTATCATTAAGAACTAATCCCTCATTTCTACCCAAAGTTTGTTCAAAAAACAATCTAAATCAATCTATAGATTTGCCTGTGTTCTTTCTGACTTATACCAACAAGGCAGAGTATACAATGCATCAATTAGATGTACACAGACAGCTCCGCTTCTACTTCCATAGGACCAAAGATGTCAGAAAGTCTGATCAGGTTTTTGTGTCCTTTTCGGACAAAAGAAAAAGATTACCAGTCTCGAAAGTGACTTTGTCTAAATGGCTTACAGATTGCATTTCCTTTTCATACACTAAGAGTAACAGACAATTATTAGGCAAAGTAAAAGGTCGTTCCATGAGAGCAGTTTCAACATCCTGTGCCTTTCAGGCTAGGCTACCCATGGACACTATTTGTGCAGCCGCCACATGGGTGAGACCTTATACTTTTATTACTCATTACAAAGTAGATGTGGTCTTCTGGAACAGGTCTTCCTTTGGTTCCACTGTATTGAGTTTTTTTCTCTTGAGCAACCCTAGGGTAAAGGTGCTTGGGATGCTGTCCCAACCAGCAAGAATTATGGTGAGATAGGACAACATAACATTAAGAAGTTATGTACTCACCATAACGTTCCATGTTTATTGTCCATCTCAGCTATATTCTTGTGTCCCACCCACCGTCCCCCTCCTTCGTTCCTGGAGGAACGGGTGCATAATCTTATTGTTATGTATATAGTTGTGATGGTTTGGAGTCTTTGATTCTTCTTTTTAGATAATTGGTATGTTTAGCATGTTGGCATTACTAAGTTAGTGTTTTGCTTGCAAACATGATCTGGCGATTTTACCAGATACATCATGGGATAGGGGTTAGCCTCAAGCCAGTGGAAGCTCTCGAGCTTTTGTATTTGGCCGAGTCAGAACCGATGCTTTGTTCTGAACCCAACCGGCAAGAATATAGGTGAGATGGACACCATACATGGAACGTTATGGTGAGTACATACCTTCTTATTTTTTTCTCCTCTCCCATATGTTTCTGGAATCTTCCACATTGCTTCATGACTATCCTTATCAAAAGCGTTTGCCACATCGCTGGCCCCTGACTTCCTTATTTTCTTTCAAAATTGTATTTATTATTTCTTTTACTAATAGGAAAATTTCCTTCACCTCTCTCCCCTTGATTCCAAATACCCTTTCCTGATGTAACTTCATTCAAAGTATCCTTTTTTGTATTATTTTCGTTATGATTTTATAGTTGGGATTTCCTAGTGTTATTGGTCTAAAATTTTTATATATTTTATCTTTTTTCCATATAAACTTAATTACTCCATTGTAAATCCCTTTATATGCTATATTCCTTTCTCTAATCATTCATTTAATATTTTGCAGATGTTTTGTTTTCTTTCATCCCATTTTAATAATTATAACTCTGTATTCCTAGTGCTAATTCTTCCCTTCCAGCTTTTATTATTTCTTCCATTTCTATCATGTTTGATCTAATTTTCTAGAGAATAATTAACATTTTCAGATTTTTTTTGCAATCCATACTGCTTGTTATTACTCCCCTTTCATACAGTCTCCCCACAAAATTTTCTATAATTTCTATTATTTCTTTCTGCATATATCTAATTTGTCCTTCATCAAACATTGAATCATGTCTTCCTTCTCTTATTTTGTTACCTCTTTTCCCAAAATGGTGAAACTTCCTTTTTTTCTCTTTTAAGATCTTTGTCTAAACAAATTTTTAACTTTTTTTCTACTTTTTTATAAAGTTGTATAGTTCCCTTATTTTGTCAGCTTTTCTTTTTCGCAGGTAGGTGCATGCATGAATGGGTGTGCCTTCCTTGAAGGTTGGTCATCGGGCTGGCAACTCGGCACCAAAAACATTCACTGCCAATCATTTGCGGACTGGAGTTCCGCTGTGGCGAGCCCTAACCGGGAAAAGCCGAAAGACAGGAGGACTCTTCTATTCCTTTGCTTAACCCTTTTTCTCTGCAGTCAGTTATTTTCTTATATTTTTCTTTATAAGCACTTAACTAATCTGTCCAGTTTCCATAATGTACTTTCATTGCCATATATTGTTCCCATCAAATCTTTTTTTATTATATATTTTATTTATTTAACATTTGTTAACCGGAAAAGTCCGACTTATCTTATGTTTTGTTTTCATCTTGTCTGTTTTAGCAAACTCTCCAGTCGATTTTTTTTATTCCTTTCTCTTTTTCAGTGCTTCTCTGTCATCTCCTGTTGTAGCCTGTACCATTTTATGATCTGAAAACTCCAACATTTGCACATCTCGTATAAGTATGGAGGTTATACCATTCAGTCAATACCTTGCATCTAACTTCATTTTGATTGTAATTTACATTTAGTGCTAATATTCCTGTTATCCCTTTCTGTTTTGTGTTTTTTTCCAGTTTTATTTTAATTTTCCATCTCTGCATTCCTCCCCAATTGATTTGTCATCATTTTCTTCTTGTTTTACCCATATTTCATTTCCAAATGCTGAATATCTGTTTTTATCTTGCACTGTAATACTTTCTGTTTGTAAGCCATTTCCTACCTCATTTCCATCTTCCTTCCCCACACTGGATACATCTCCTCCTCTAGTTTTCTCCCAGTAATGATCTCTCCACCAATATCTTCAGTTATATAATCCTTAGATTGTCTTTCTTCTGGAATATTCTGTCATTCTTTTAACTTTTCCTGTTCTAATGAAGGACAGTCAAACCAAAAATATTCAAATCTGTTGCATTTTCTGCACTTAGGCTTGTAATTGTTTGACCACTTCTTTATATTACAGTCTTGCACCACGTTCTCATCCCTATGAACAGAAGCATACTTTAAACTGACCCCAGTTCTTCACTGTTTCTTATTTAGTTATTACATTTGAAATATATTGCATTTTCCCTTCTGCACATCGTGTCATGTGTACCCTCCACCACGCCATCCAAACATTTCTTTCATCATACATTTTTTTTAATCTTGTGTACCTGTTTTCAAATAGAAGAGAGTCTTTATCTTAAGTTCCTCTATGTCAGATGTTCTGAGTTGCGCGTTTCTTCCTTAACTGCCATCCCAAGTTCCAAAAAATATACTCGTTCCATTGTGCAAATGAGATCTTTTTCTCCAGTTCATTCATAATTTTTCCAGTAAAGTAAAAGTTTCCAAACTTCACAAAGTCTTCTGTTCCTAAGTGTATTAGTGCTGTTGCATCCTGTACTTTAAATGCCAGTGGTAAAATACTGCCCATCATTTCATATCAATTAATAGTGCCACTGTTGTTTTGATTCTTACCACTGGCCTTCTCTACTGGTTTTGTTGCCTTTGCACCAGTCCTTGTCTTTTGCAGTCATAGCACCTTTCTTTCCTTTGTTTACCATTTTTGCATATGTAAAAGTTTTTTTTAATGCTCACAACAGCCTGTTGCAAGGCATGCCTTTATAACCAGCTACTCCACTGGGCAAGTTTACCCCAAAACTGCAATCCAGTTTCTTTTCCTGATTCACCTGAAGCACCCTCTTTGTTATTTCTCTCAGAATGCCATCCACCATACTTCTCCCATCAAACTTCCTCATCGGCATTTAGCTCATCTGTTATTCATCGTTTCCATCAACACAGGAGTTTCCTGACTTCCTTTCTCCAACTCTGTAACAACAATCACCTGTCTTACAGAATCTGTTATGATATTTTAGTGTTTTATACCACTCTGTTCTTGGCCGCTTTCTCCTTTTCTACCCCATCTTTGAATTCTCCAGACAGTAGTGACAATCCTGTGGCACCACCTACTGCTCAGAGAGAGTAGAAATTCCCTAATGCCCTGGCCACATTTCCCCTAGTCAGTATGAATACCACCTCAAGTCTCCCCTGAAAAGAGGGAACTGGCCTAGTGGGACTAACCCAGTCAACAAATGAATAGCTCCCACAAAAATATCTGCTTCCTTCCTTCCTTTGAAGGGCATAGCCAGTTGTGCAGTGCTTCTGTGCTCTTGAGTCCTCAGCTTCCTGTTACTGTGGAGATCAGTACATCGGCAGAACATTGGTGAGTATAGAGGTGGCAGATGTATTCTTTGGGCTTAACTTTGGTCCTCTTGTGTACTGACCAGGCACAAAAGAAAGCTTTAAACACTCGGGCATTTCATTTCTGTCTGACATGGTTGCACTCAGGTCTTTGAAGATAGGTAGTATCTCCTCAAGAAAGAAAAAGACCAGGGTTGTCAGCAGCTTTACCTGCATTTGGAGCCATGGGCAGGTACTGAACTGGTAGTCTAGTCTGCCTCCTCCTCTGTGTACCTCCTGTAGTGTAGAATGCATGTGATAAAACTAGTATTCCTTTTTGTTTCTGGGAAATTATTTTCTTTTTTATACCCTTTACAACTGCCAGCTTAAAATCTGAGAGTGTATATATCTTGGCTGCAGCTACTTTCTCATGTCTGCTCAGGCATGCATATATTCCAGCAAGCACTGTTGCCATTTTTGATCTCATCAGGGCATGTACTAGGACATACTTCCTTGAGTTGGAACCTTACCATACTAGTCCTGGTGAGCGGTGTCTCATCCATGATCTTGATTAGTGAGTTTCTTAAGTTCCTGTAGATTGACACTTAAGACCAGCAAGTTTGGGTTACGACTACTTCCAAGGGTGTATATGGTGATTACCCCAGCTTGCAGTGCAAGTGCTGTCTTTTTTATATTTAGTATTGCCCTTTGACTCATCCTGCAGATACAGATGGTTTGGGTCTCTCTGTAGACAGTGTCTACATCATCTAGGATTTACAAGTTGTAGCACTAGTTATCTGATTGGGAGATTTTACAGTGATGGCTACCTCTTCTGTTATCTATCAAAGCACCTTTTAAGTGTGGTATGTCATGGAACAGGAGCCAGGATGAAGTACCATTCTGTGTTATTTCTTATTGTTACTTTGTGGAATTGTGATGGCCTGTCCTCTGCATGCCATGCCAACCTTCCCAACACTGCACCTTTAGTTGTTAACTTTATCTTTTTCAAGTTGATAGGTATAACTCTTGATTATCCATTTCCCCTTAACATTTTGTGTAGTCTCTGAGCTGTAATACTCCCTGATTGCTCTTGAGGCTTTGTGTCATTCTTCATTGTTGCAGGTGTTCTTCTCTGACATCATTAATTTGCTTTCATTGTGTACCTGCTTATTTGGCTGTTTGGCTGGCTTGTATTCCTTGATGGGTGCCTTGTTTACCTCGCATTTGTTGTCTAGATAGATCAAGTTTGCCCCATTTGCAGGTTTCTGTTACGTATTAGTTACTTGTCTGGTCCTTACAGTTTGATCAGTGGCAAGTTGTTACATGCCATCAGTGGCCACACTGTGCTGCTGTTGTACCTTTTGGTAGCATTGAAGTTTTGTTCTTTGGGTATTTTGATGAGAATGGACCCATGGTTAGTTGACTTCATTCTGGGCATTCTAGACTTCATTGGCTACAGATGTTGTAAGGTGTCCTGCAGTCCTCTTTAACATTGCTGAATTACTTGAATATAGTTAATTTGTGATATGTTTAAGCCTGTTCTATATTAAAATTTTACCACAATGAGGTAGCAGCGCTCCATAGCGTATTCCTTGGGGCCACATCAGTTTGCTGTAATGTAGTCTGTATTGTGCCTTCACTGCAGGCTATGCAGTGAAATTTCTGATGAACAAGATAGTTGTCATTGTGTATGAGTACACATGTATGCCACCAAGGGCATTGCAAAGGGCCGAGTCCCTGTGTCTTCATAGCTAATTATATGAAACTGGGATTTATGAGGGTACAACCATCTACATGAGAGTTGTGGGAACTTTGCTGCTACAGTAAATAAAGCATCTAACATTACTGTTATTGGCTGTGTGATTGGGATATTGCCTGCTAGCACTTGGTATGCTGCATCTTTTCCTGAAGGTGTCACATTTGGAAAAAGCTGACCCTCCCCCCAATGTCTTGCATTGACTGCAGAAGAGGGCTAAACCCTCATGTGACCTCCTCAATTCTTTTTGAAACTTCTTCTGTCAGAACAACAGTGCATTTGATCGGCATGTTTTTATTTATAGTTCATATTTTTGTACTAGGCTAACTGCCCTTGTGGGCCATTTTTAAGCCTAGCCAATTACCCCAAGTGAGAATCAAACCCTGCACCTTGTGTTTGTAAGGTAAACACCTTAACCATTATGCCAACCACCCCCCCCCCTTATTTTTTTTTTTATTTTGCTTTTGCAGAAAATGTTATATTTGAGAAGAATGGAAGAGGTGAGAGGTTCCTCTTACTCCATTCTAAGTGGCCTATAGTTTCATCTGTGATCCTTTTTGGAGGATGGCTTCTTTGGTCTGCTTAAGTCGGAGATTATCCCTGACTATTAGAGGTTTGTTTCTTTTATAGTCCTCTTCAACTGTGGAGAATCTGATGTCTGAAAGTGAAGCAGGCTAACTTCTGTCTTGCGGTTGTACCCCTCAGTTGCTTGGCTTTTTTCATTTACCTCCAGGTTGATTGCTGAAGTGACTCTTGAATACTCTAGTCATGGCTTAGGGATGCTTGAGGCCAAGGCTGTATAACTAAGGTTTCTTCCTCATGCTATACTGACTGGTCAACTCTTGTCAAAGAATCAGTGGATGAGCCCACACCACTGTCTCTCAGATGCAAAATGTAGGACATTTGTTCTGCACTCAGTGACACCTGAATTCATAACTGCATAATTTTGGTGATGGTGATTTTAGTGAGATACTAGTTTGAGTTCTGACAAATACCTATTCCTGTCACATGGACCTCATCAAGCCATCTTACAACACTGTTCTTATGGTTGCTGTCCTTTGAAAACCTATGTGACCAGGACCACAGAATTTGGTTCCCCTTACGGAATAAGAATTGGAGATCGTTGCTTATAGGATGGGTGAAGTTCCAGGATTCTCGAACTTCTCCAGCTCCTCCTGGGTGGTCTTTCCTTTAAGAAAATTATGTGGAACTTGAATTCTTCATCTTTGGACTTGAGACTTGGATTAGACCTGGGGGACATTCTGTTTTTGATTACCCTACTTTCGTAGCCTGCATTTGTTGATGTCATCTTGCAGACATGCAGCATCTTCACTCTTCTTCACCCAAGAGGGTCAGGCTCCTGTTTATTACCCTTTTGCTGATTAGAATGAGCGATTGTCTTCACACCTAGAATGGGAATTTCTTTCCTCCTTGAAACTGATGTGTTTATGGCATATAGATATAGGGTAGACAGACTAGCCCATTTAAGAGCAGTTCTGTTATAGAGGTATTTTCTTTCAGTACTTTAGAACTTAAAGCTTTCAACTGCATATCCCTTTTGGGGATTGCCCTCCTAGTCTTTTGTTAAGTTTTCCTTTTGACATGAATGGCCTTTTTGAACAGGGGCTTTAGTCCTTGCACGATACCTTTATAGCTGCCAGACATCTCCCATTGTTGGTTGCCTCTTTCCCTGGCAGTGGACTTCACAATCTTCTAGAAAGAAAAGTAGATGAGGAACCATGTTGTGTTTTCTGGGTCCTGCTGTTGGTGCTGAACATCTGTCATAAGTCTCCTTATCTTGCCTTCCTTGGTTGGGGTGGTCGAGTTGAGGAAGACATCTGGAGTTCTGCAGGAGCTGCATCTTGAAGCTGTTCAGTACAAAGGCTTCCATCCAAATGGATAAAGTATCATCAGAGATGAAGACATACGTTTGCTGTTAAGAGATTCTGTGTTAGAACTGCTGAAGTATAATTATCTGCAGGATTGTGTGTCTCTAAACCCAGAAATTCTGTTTCTCATTGCAAGTAGATTAGCCAAAAATTCTAAACAGATTTATTATACTACATTCCTGCATGTTGTTAGGGAAGAATTCATTAAGTTGTTTAAGTCTCTTATTTTCCTTAATGTTAAGAAAGACGCAAAATGGAACTTGCAGATAAATTCAGTAGGTATTGGCAGTCCAGAAATAATGTAACATTTATTATAGGTGGGATATATTACTGGCCTGTAGAAGAGAGCCAGAGACTCCTGAGTTTGGTGAGTTGTACAAGTCTCTGATACGAAAATAATTTGTAGTGTAAGAAATAATGATACAACAAGCAGTTTTTTTTTGTAACAGAAAACAACATAATCTTATCAAAAGCTATGGATGTGGACAGGTGAAAGTATTACATGATATAAAGATGAGGTATAAAGTTAAATGTGAGTCAAATAAAAAGAACTGAGAAATAAAGCAGGACATGCTGTAAAATAATGAATGTGAAAGAGGAAACTGTGTCATTCTGCTATAACAAAGAAAGGAGTCAAGGTGGAGGAGCTTGAATCATTTATTAACATTTGCAGTACATGTGGCTGCAAACATGACAGGAAAATATCTTTAATTGGTCTTGTAGAATCTGTTCTGGAAAAGGATATTTGTGTAACTTGTAAAAGTGAAAATGTGTTCAAATTAATTTGAGCTGAGCGTTGAACAGAAATTAACTCTATTTCGGGGCTATTGAAGTGAAAATATTTGACACTGAAATATGAAAGTGCATGGGAGGCAACAAAATAATGCACATCAGATTGCTCAGTAGCAATCTGATCTGCATTATTTTGTTGCCTCTGATGCATTTTCAGATTTCAGTGTCAAATATTTTCACTAAGAGTAGATACTAGACAGAACTGTATATGAGCTGTGATCCTATAGGAAAATAAGTCAGGTGTCTATTTGATATGAATATTCACAAACACACAGAAGAGAGATGCTAGTATAGAATAGGAATTTGGTGCATAGCTGTGAAAAATTTCATGAATATATCTGGAGTGAAGAAATTCAGATCAAAAAAGAACATAAACCTGTGCAAAGCATATAAAAATGTCATTGTGCAAGACACAATACCATAATTGCTGCTGTGTGCCACTGTATTGTCTGTATTTGAGTTGAGATGTGTGACATTAATCACCCCCAGAAACTGACTTTCTGACCGCTGATCTGATCCTGTAACACCATGGAAATACTTATTTTTAAGTTAATGTTGAGATGTTATTTGACAGTAAGTTTACATTTGGAACTTTTTGTACATCTTTTCTGTTGTGACAAAGTGATCTTACAGTGCTGTGTATAACTATTGATTTCCTTCACTGTAGAAAGAGATTGGATGACAGTTGCTAGACACCCCCCTGTCCAAGAGCCACTTCTGGTGATCATCTTTTGGTTTGTGGTCATGAAAAGTGTTGATTAATCATAGGATCATTGGAAATAAAAGGCAAATGTGTCAGAAGATTATTTGCACTTCCCCAGTATTCACCCTCTTGCTGTACAACCCTTTCCGAGAAGGGCAAAGTAGATTAGTCCTGGTGTAAGTTTATGGGTACCCATTCAGTCATCCAGGTTTAATTTGAAGGATACCTGTCCTAGTTCAACTTGCAGGGGGACGTCTGTACCAATGGTGAGGATAGGCAATGGGTAATGCATTTTTCTTTCCCGCACATTTTATTTCTGGTATTTGACTTGAGCAAACACAGAAGATTGTCCAGGAGGAAGGGGTCCCTAATGGGACAGAATACAAGGCATACATCACCCCACAGGAGTCTATAAAAAAGAAACTAAGATGGCTAAATTAATGTAGTTCAACTTATGATAGAGAGAATCCAATAATGATCACAGTAAAAATAAGTAAATATTAAAAATAACATTGCATTGTGTTGGATATGGCATCTGTACTGTTACCACTTGTAAAATATATGATTTTTTATCTGCCAGTGATAAAAGAACAGGCATCTGCAAGATATTATTGGCCCTGAAGATTTCAGTGTGTTGTTCATTCAATGGACTACTGTCTGTTGGGCAGGTACCACTGATTCTGTGGTGTTTGTCTTGTAGCGATGTTTGCCTTTCTGGTGTTTACCTGGTCTGTTTTTATGGTTGCAGCATAAGGCATCAAGACATTTCCTTCCCTGATTGACTGACTTCTAACAGCACTGACTGTAAAGCAACTGCTCTCGGCATAAGAGTCTTTTCACTAAGCTTTTCAGCCCTTGGGTATTGTAATGAACACCACAGATTCTAAGATGAGGTTATTGCAGACTGTCATAGTCATCATCATCTTGCTGGAGCCACTGTCCTGCAAAGACAGTCTCCTGATAGACAGGAGATGTATTGTTCCAAGGGCTTTGCCCCAGCTCCTTTGTTCTTGGTAAGTTTTAGCATTTTTTTCTGCTCTGAGTGTTGAACACAGTGGCAGCAACAATTTATCCTACACCATTTGCCATGTTTCTTATGGGGAGTCCTGCAGTGGACAGTACTCTCAACTCAGATGTCCTGTCAGAGAACATTTACAGTGGTGGTTTCAGATCCTCCGCCTTACTCTAAGCGGTCCCTTTCATTTCCCACTCCTTCAGTGGATGTCATAACAGATGCCTTTGTTACAGACTGGGGGAGGGTTGAGGGTAGTTTCTCCTACATATGTGATCACATTCAAAGGCCAATCTTCATATCAATGTGGAGATGAGGATGGCCCTACTTTACAGGCTTAACAGGACTCCCTTCCCTAAGGTTCACTTGCTTTTCACACTGACATTGAATGTGGTATGGTGCAAGCAGGGTTAGACCTATTCCTACCCCTTGAGAATCCATGAAAAGTATGTGTGCGAGCGCTATGTCAACCAGGTGCTTTCTGATAGCTACCCATATTCTTAAAGAAAGTACAGTTGTGTAACCATAACAGTAGATGTCCTTCTCTTCACTGTTGCAGTATTCTTCATAGAAGGCATGTCCCGCTAAGGGCAGCCCGATGCTCTGCTGGTATAGAGAAGCCTAGAAAAAGATTTTGTGTGTGCCATACATCACATTTATGTTCTCTGCACAGAATGTAGGGCATAAAAGGGATAGATAGATGCAATTACCCCAGAAGAGAACAGTTGTCATAGGACAAAGGAGTCCATGCACATCCAGAAGGAAAAAGTTCAGAACAAGTAAGAGAGAATTGGATGGAGGGGAGCGAATACTGCAACAGTGAAGAGAAGGGCATCTGCTATTATGGTAAGATTTTACACAACTGCAATATGTCGTCCTATATCACTGTTGCAGTATTCTTCATAAAAGGGAGAGTACAAAAGCTCAAGAAACAGAATGTGAGGTGGAAGGCTGAGAAGAGCCCTCAATAAACCCACATAAAATGGTTTCAGCAAAATGTGTTCTGGCCGTAGAAACTTTATCCAACTTACAATGCATAGTAAAGGTATGCACTGAAGACCAAGTAGCAGGTTCAAGGATGGAATTGATGTCCAACCCCTTGAAGAAGGCACCAGAAGAGACAACAGCCATAGTGGAATGAGTTATAATGGAAGTAGACAGAGATTTGCCATAAAAAGAATAACAAAAGGAAATGGCCTTAGATATCCAGGAGGAGATAGTTTGCTTAGAAACAGCCAAAACCCAGAGATCTTGGATGAAAGGAAACAAAAAGCTGATCAGACTAATGAATAGTACTAGTTTTATCCAAATAGTACCTGAGCTATCTGTGCAGATCCAAGGTATGCAGGACCTTCTCACTATCACACTGAGGAGCAGGAAAAAAGGAACGGAGTTGTACCGACTCATTCAAGGACAGCTCATTTACCACCTTGGGCATAATAGAAGGATTATTACAAAGGGACACCCTGTCCCTGGGAAAAAAAATAAAAAAAGGAGGAATGGCCATAAGGGCCTGGAGTTCAGAAACCCTCCGAGCAAAAGAGCGAGCCAGCAACAAAACAGTCTTCAGGTACAATGTTGGAAAGAAGCCGGAGTCAATTTTTCCAAAACGAAATTAAGGTCCCAAGGTGCTGGAACAGGATTTCTTGCAGGACACCTTTAAGAAATTGTTTGACCTCAAAACGAGAAGTCAAAGTATTCAAGGGCAGATATGTCTAACAAATGGACCTTCACAGAAGAATAGGCCAAGCCAGACTGGAGCAACTCACACAAATGAGAGAGAACCAGAGGGATGCACCACTGAAAAAGGGTCCTGGTTACGAGCATGGCACCGAACCAAAGCTCTTTTGCATTTGGACATGTAAGATTTTCTGGTTGAGGGATGTTCTTCGTGTTTCACTGTTGCAGTCATCACATTTGGGTTATCTGCTTGCAGGTAGCCCTCAGTCGGCCTGATTATCAAAGCCTTGGGTCCTGCGTTGGTTGCTGTCTCATCTTCCATGACGTCAGGTAGTCAAGGGTATAAAGCATGCAGCTGACGCCGTTGCATCAGTCTTTCTTGCCATGCGGTGCCTGAAGCAGAAGCAGTTCACAAGTGCCGGTCGGCCCACTCCTGAAATATTCATTTTCGAGTTTCAGATCCGAAGTCTTCAACTAAGCCAAGTACCCTGTTGGGCATCCTTTTTCTTGCTCTAAATCGATGTCAGTAAAAGTTAGCAATTGTATTTCTTGTGGAAAGCAAATACCTCATAAAAATTTTCATTCATACTGCATTCCTTGCCTAGGCCCAGACCACAACGTAACTCAATGTTGGTTTTGTGCCTTATTCAAACCTCATAACTATTCGTCGTCGGTTAATTTTCGCATCTAAATATTTTGGTACTCTGTTCAGTTACCCAGAAATGGCTTTGGTAAGCCCTCCGACTACAGACATTCTGAAAAAATGCAAAGATAAAGACAAAGACAGATTGCATAGGTCTAAAGCTGCCGACGACACTTCTCCTAAGCTAGTTGCCAGTTTGCCAGTACTCGGCCCCTGATACCCATTACTTCAGATTCGCAGGCCTCTACTGAGACTCATTCAGAGTCCGGTATGTCGCGAGGTGCTTCTTCAGCCTGCAGATGTCTCTACCTTGGATGAGTTTGGAGCCGCTGTTTAGGCACCAGCTTCTGAGGGTGTATTCAGGCCTACTGACTTGCATATTAAACCGACACCATCTTCAAGGCCTAAAACTCAATCAGTGCCTAGTAAACCGATGCCCAGACCGCATGGTCAGGCCCCTATGCCTAAAAAACAAATGATAAGAATGGCTGATAACCTTATTACTCTATCAGAGGAAGCCACCCTTCTCCAAGAGACTTAATACTGATTTTCCTTCTGATCAGGATTCTGATATTTCTGTTTTCTCTGATGACCAGGAGTGGCCCTTATCTACCCATGAGGATTCCGATGCAGTGGACTCCATTCCCTCTGCTTCCCCTCCAGAGGATTTCTCTTTTGATGAAACCATGCATACTCTTAGGGAGCATTTCTGCTGGGAAAGCCAGGATTACTCTAACTCCAAAAAGAGGCTTAGGAAATTCTTACTCCTACCTCGACACAGTCCTTTAGCCATCAGTCCTGTACTGGACATGGTAGATGATGCCTTCTCGGAATCTAGCCTGGCTCCTAGCTCTCTACCCCCTGCTCCCAGAAAGCCTGACAGGTATTGCAGGGTACCTGACTCTCACAAGTTCCTTTTTAAAAATCCTACTGCAGATCCTGAGACCATTTCATGGGGACCCAAGGGCATGAAGGCTATTACTGCCAAAACCCTACCCCCTCTGATAGAGATTCCAGGGCCCTGGATAAATGGGGTAGGAAGGTATACACTTCTGCAACTTTGGCCATTAGGGCCTTAAACTGCCAGTTTCATATGTTAAAGTATCAGCAATATATTATTGGATTGCTTAAACAGAAAATGATGTTGATTCCTGACTGTGCTGAAAATAAAGAATTGCAGGATTTAATGCATTCTGCTGAAGAAGTTGGAAAACATGCTATGCAGTGTGGTTTTGATTCATTAGAGGCATCTTTCAGGGCTGCTGTCATTAGGGGCAATCTTTGCCAGATCATGTTAAAGCTAAATTACTGGATGATCCCCTAAACCTAGACTACCTGTTTGGCAACAAAGCAGAAGTACTTAAAAAGATGGAGGAAAAAGCTAAATCTTTGCAAACTGTTAAAGATTTCCTGCAAGTACAGCCTCCCAGATTTAGTAGGCATTGGCCTTCTAAGAATTCATCCTTTCCTGCCTCTTCCAGGCCTTCTCAGTCCAAACCGAGAACCAGCAGATCACCCAGGCTTCAGTCCCAAGGTGCTCACAGGCCTAAGCAGTGGAGGGGGCTCCCATTTCCAAAACTGGGAGTAGTAAGACACCCCCTTATGGTAAACTGTCACAATGACTTAACTCTAAACCTTCCAAGCCCTGCTCAACTGACTGTTCCTTTAGGGGGAAAGATCACCCTGCATGCAAAAAAATCGGGAACTCATTACCCAAGACAAATGGGTTTTAAATATAGTTTCCCAAGGATACAGATTCCACTTCCACTCCTTATCAACCCCAAACGGTTGGCCAGACCTACCCCCATATCAGTGGGCAGAAGCTCAAAGGCAAGTTCTTTCTCTTCTAAGCATCAGAGCTATACAACCTGTCCCAAAAGAAGAATGGGGGCAAGGTTTCTACTCAAGACTTTTCCTGGTACCCAGAAAAGACAATTCCTGGTGTCCTATTCTGGACCTCTCTATCCTAAACACTTTTTTTGGAAATTCAAAATGCTAACTCTTCATCAGCTGCTTCCCATGCTAGGCAAAAATGCCTGGTTGGCAACACTGGATTTAAAAGGAAGCCTATCTGCACATCCCAATAAGGGAATCTTGCAGAAGATACCTACGCTTCAGAGCAGGCTACATGCACTATCACTTTGGCTTATCTACTGCACCCAGGGTATTCACAAAGTGCCTAGCTCCAGTCATTGCATTTTGCAGACAAAGAAATATTCAAATATACCCATACCTAGACGATTGTCTAATTCAGTAGAAAGCCAGGACATACTAATAAATCATGTGGCATTTGTAAAGAAATTACTAACTTCTCTGGGGTACACCATAAACAAAAATAAATCACATCTAGTACCCTGTCAACAAATTGTATTCCTGGGAGCAAGCTTGAATACAACTTCCCAGATGGCCTACCTCACGCCAGAGAAACAAGTGCATTTGACAGCTTACTTCAAACTACTGGCCACAAAGACCCAGCTGTCTGCAAGGAAAATAATGCAATCCCTGGGGTTCATGGCCTCTTGCATTCTACTAATTCCATATGCAAGACTGCATATGGGGAAACTACAATGGTACCTAAAAAGCCTATGGTGTCAACATTCTCAGGACTTAGAATCAATGATTCCTATCATACTTTGTCTAAAGATAGAGTTCCTTTGGTGGGCAGAGGCCTGCCACCAAAACAAGGGACTGCCATTCACTGTACCCCCTGCCGCCCAAACCCTAACAACAGACGCATCAGACTATGCATGGGGGGCTCACTTGGCCGGGCAGTGCATTCAGGGCAAATGGAACACAAATCAAACGCACCTGCATATCAATCAAAAAGAAATGTTAGATGTACAGAATGCTCTGACAGCCTTCAAGGAACACATTCTTCATAGACAATTATTGGTAAAGACGGACAACACCACTGTTATGTGGTACATAAACAAGCAGGGTGAGCCCACTCGTACCCTCTCTGCAGATTAGCCATGGCTCTGTGGAATACAGTCCTGAGCTACCAAATGCACCTACAAGCTCATTTCCTGCCAGGCAAGGTAAATACACTGGCAGACCTAAGCAGGAATCTCATGGACCCACATGAGTGGAAACTGAAACCAAATATATTCAACATATTGAGAAACAAATGGGGGAGCCCAGAGATAGACCTGTTTGCCTCCCATCAGAACTACCAATTGGACAAATTCTGCACAAGGACTCCCCACACCAAGCTTGGAAAGTGGATGCCCTGTCCTTCACCTGGAAAAACCTATCCGTTTATGCCTTTTCCCCTCTGCCTCTCCTCTCCAAAGTGCTACTAAAGATCAAACAGGATAAACCAAGGACAATACTGATTGCACCAGACTGACCACGCCAACACTGTAACCCACTCTTGCGCAGGGTGACACTACTGGAACCATGGCGCCTGCCTCAGACCCCTGCCCTGCTGTCCCAGCAGGAGGGCCAGATTATGCACCCACAGCTTCAAATCCTGAACCTTGCAGCCTGGCTAATTACCTGATCTCTCCGTTACCATCCCTCAGTAAGCAAGTGATGGATGTCATTCTGGAGGCAAGGAGGCCTAGTACTAGAAAATCCTATGCTGAAAAATGGAAAAGATTCTGTTTCTAGAGCCAAACTCAGGGAATGGGCACAGGAGTGCCCAATTTACCGCATATTCTTCAATACTTAACTGAGATGCTTCACAAGGGCCTTTCCTTTTCTTCCATCAAAATTCATGCCTCTGCCATTTCAGCACATTGCAATACAGAGCCACCTCTTTTCTCTCATCCACTGCTGAAGCAATTCCTCGGAGGGGCCAAAAACTTAAGACCACCCAGGAGAGCCCCTACTCCAGCCTGGAACCTTAACTTTGTATTGGAAAAGCTCAGTTTACCTCCCTTTGAGCCAGCTGCAAATGCAGAGTTTAAATTCCTTGCTTGGAAAACAGCCTTCCTTCTAGCCATTAGCAAGAAGGGTGCCTGAATTACAGGCCCTTATGACAGTGGAGCCTTTCATCATCTTTCATGCGGATAGGGTGTCCCTCAGGACCAATCCTTCCTTTATGCCCAAGGTGGTATCCAGTGTGGCCATTAATCAGTCCATTCATTTACCAACCTTCTTTTCTAATCCACAGAACAAAGGGGAATGAACACTGCACTCCTTGGATGTGCACAGACAACTTAGATTTTGCTTGGACAGGACTAAGCCTCTCTGGAAATCTGAACAGCTGCTGGATGCATTTGCTGCAGGGGCAAAGGGGAAGGCCATTTCAAAGCAAACCATTTCTAAGTGGATAGGCCATTGCATTCATTTCTGCTATAAGCACCATGGAAAACCTACCCCACAGGGGATAAGACCTCATTCCACCAGGGCTGCTTCTACCTCTACAGCCTTTCTCAGAGGTGTCCCTACCAGGGACATCCTGGAAGCTGCTACCTGGAGCTTTGTACATACCTTCACCAAGCATTACCACTTGCCAATTTTTTCTAAATCCAGGGCTGGCTTTTCCACTGCGGTCTTGCAGGGCCTTTTAGCTGGTCCTAATGCTATATAATTGCCTCCTCCCATCCTTAGCTTTGGGAATCTACCCAAATGTGATGACTGCAACATTGAAACACGAAGAAAATAGTTCAGTTGTGTACACTTACCATAAATGTAGATGTTCGAGTGTATTCACTGTTGCAGTCCTGGTTACCCTCCCTCCAGCCCCCTGACTTCTATTTACTATACCACTATTCTTGTTCACTATGCTTAAAGCTTTCTGGTGTATTTGCTTTTTGTTGCAGGTGTAACCTTGTATATAATTGCTTCCCATTATGGGGGCACCTGACATCTGGGGCAAGAAACACTGGTGTAATGGCGTTGGCTGCATGCTTTATACCCCTTGACTACCTGACATCATGGAAGATGAGAGAGCAACCGATGCAGGACCCAAGATTTTTAGTCAGGCCGACTGAAGGCTACCTTGCAAGCAGATAACCCAAATGTGATGACTGCAACAGTGAATACACTCGAACATCTACATTTATGGTAAGTGTACACAGCTGTACTTTTCTTCGTGTCCTGTAAAACCCTGAGCACAGCTTCAGAAAAGAGGTTGCTGAAAGGGATCAAAACCCTATCACCCACAATGTCAATTACAGACAGGTCTCAGTCATTCTTTCATCAAAATTTATCTTCCTGACAACTCTAGATGTTCATCGTGCATACAGCTGCAGTAATCACATATGGGTTCTCTGCCGTCAGGCGGGTCCTCGGTCGGCCGAATTCCAAAGTCTTGGTCCAGCGTCGGTTGTTGTCGCCTTCTTCCCTGACGTCAGTGCGACAGGGGTGTATAAGTCACAGCCGACGCCATATTCTTCGGTCTTTTTTGCCGCGTGATGCCCGAAGCAGAAGCAGTTCGCAAGTGCCGGTCGGCCAGCTCCTGAATTTACGAAAAATTGGAAACCGAAGTCTTCTTTAAAGCTAAGTACCCCGTTGGGGAAACTTTTCTTGCCTCAGACCGATGTCAGACAAAGTTAACAATTGTATTTCTTGTGGGAAGCAAATACCGCATAAGGATTTCCATTCCCTCTGCATACCTTGTTTAGGCCCAGACCACGACGTCTTGGGCTGTCGCTTTTGTGCTACTTTCAATAAACGCACTATTACGCGTCGGGCAGAGTTCGCCCAACATTATTTTGGTAAAGCCTTTGATTATAAAATGTCGTCGGATACTCCCGACTACAGTTTTGTCCAAAAAACGCAAGGACAAGGGCTGACACGTGAGGTCCGTGGTCTCCACCGACACCACGCCAAAACCGGCTGCACGTGGTCCGGTTCTCAGCGAGATGGCAATGCAGTCCCTGACTACCGATGACACTTCCTTGGCGGTGTCTTCTGTACCCGAGACCGCTGGTACCTCTGCCCTTACTCAGACTACAACCACCGAAACCACTGTGAGTGTTGAGCCTCCTAATGTGGACAGGTCCACTTCCACCCAGGGTGTATTTAGACCCTCTTCTTCCTTTTCCATTAAGGCCTTCACTAAGTCCAAATCAGCCATGCATCCCAAGAGGCGTGTTGCACAGGGCCCATCCCCAGGCCCCATGCCTAAAAAGCAGATGCTTAAAATGGCTGAGGATTTAATTACCCTTATCAGGGGTTCCCAACCCCCTCCAGACAAGAGACCCAGAGTGGAGGAAGATTCTCCCTCTTCTGAACAGGACTCCATTTTCTCAGAACATTCTGATGTAGAGGAACATTCGTACTCCCCTTATGAAGATTCTGATGCAGAACAGTCCATTCCTTCTGTATCTCCCCCAGAGGATTTTTCTTTTGGGGAAACCTTACACACCTTGAGGGAGCACTTCCATTGGGAAGGCCAAGACTTTTCTGATTCCAAGAAAAGGCTTAGGGAATTTCTTTTGTTACCTCAACACAGACCCCTGGCTATACCTCCTGTCCTGGACATACTTGATGATGTTTACTCAGAGGCTTGTCTTTATCCGGATTCCCTGCCTCCTGCCCCAGTCAAACCTGATAGGTACTACAGAGTTCCTAACTCTCACCAATTTCTTTTCAAAAGCCATAATGCTGACCCTGAAACCATTTCTCAAGGCCTCAAGGGAATGAAGGCCTCTACTGCCAAGAATCCACTACCTTCCGAAAGAGAATCTAGATCCTTAGAAAGGTGGGGAAAAAAGGTATACACCTCGGCCACCCTAGCCATGAGAGCCTTAAATTGTCAGTTCCATATGCTTAAATATCAGCAGTTTCTGTTATCACAATTAAGAAACAAAATGTCTCAACCTGAACAACCAGATTTGAAGGAATTGCAGGTTATGATGCATAGTGCAGAACAAGTGGGTAAACGCACCTTACAATGCGGCTATGATGCCTTAGAGGCCTCAAGTAGAGCTGCTGTTACAGGATCAGTCATTCGTAGACATGCCTGGCTTAGGGAACAAAGCTTGTCTGATCATGTTAAAGCTGGACTACTGGATGCTCCTTTACAAAAGGATGTGCTATTTGGTACTAATGCTGAGGAGATACTACAGAAAATGGAAGAAAAAGCTAAATCTATGCAAACTGTCAAGGCTTTTCTACAGGTACAGCCACCTTGTTTTAGCAGAAATTGGCCTTCTAAAAACTGGTCCTTTCTAGCCACGGTCAAGCCCCAAAGAGGTAGATACAGGCGCACAAGGGGCAGAGGACAATCTCAAGGATCATATAGAGGCAGACAATGGCAAACTCCAGCACCAAGAGGTGGCGAAGACAGTGCACAACAATACAGAAAGCAAACCCAATGACTTCCTCCTTTTCATGCCAAGCAAGTCTCAGCTGGCAGCCCCCTTGGGAGGAAAGCTGGCACTATTTACAAGAAATTGGCATATTATCACAACAGACAAATGGATCCTGGACATTATAAACAGAGGCTACAGATTTCATTTTCACACTCTTCCAAAAATGAGAGGCATGCCAAACCTGCCACACAATCAAAGGGCAGAGGCGCAAATACAAATTTCAAAACTCATGGACATGAAAGCTATTGAAGAGGTTCCTACTCACGAACAAGGTCAAGGTTTTTATTCCAGACTTTTTCTGGTACCAAGAAAAGGAACCGACTGGAGACCCATTTTGGACTTATCCATCCTAAATACATTTCTACTGCACCAAAATTCAAGATGCTCACATTACAGCAGCTTCTTCCCATGCTGGGCAAGGAGTTTTGGCTGGTAACATTGGACCTCAAGGAGGCATACCTGCATGTCCCAATCAGATAAAGCTGCAGAAGATACTTCAGATTTCTTGCAGGTTCAATCCACTATCAATTCTCTGCATTGCCCTTTGGCTTATCTGCTGCGCCCAGAGTATTCACGAAATGCCTGGCATCAGTAATTGCCTACTGCAGACTTCAAGGGATACAAATTTACCCTTATTTGGACGATTGCCTGATCCAAGCGGACAGCAAGCACACACTTCTGGAACATCTGGCTTATGCAACACGGTTACTGAATTCTCTGGGATACACAATCAACAAAGAGAAATCCAGGCTAACACCATCTCAGAAAATAACCTTCCTGGGTGCCAACTTGGACACGAACACCCAGATGGCCTATCTTACGCCAGAAAATCAGGGGCAACTAACTCAGTACTTCAAAACATTAGCAAATTGTACCAGGCTTACTGCAAGGAAAATCCTGCAGGCTCTGGGCTTCATGGCATCTTGCATTCTTTTAATCCCATGTGCAAAGCTGCATATGAGGAAACTTCAATGGTACCTAAAAAACCTATGGTCTCAACACAGTCACAGTTTGGAAACAATAATACCAATAATTCCATGTTTGCAAAAGGAATTTCTATGGTGGGCCCAAGCATGTCAAACAAACACAGGTCTCCCATTCTGCAAGCCTCAAGCAAATCAAGTCATCACAACAGACGCCTCAGATTACGCCTGGGGGGCGCACATGACAGGCAGGTGCATTCAGGGTAAATGGTCCCAAAAGGAAAAGCACCTTCACATCAATCAAAAAGAAATGCTAGCAGTGATAAATGCAATTACAGCATTCAAGGACCTCCTGCATCCAGGACAATTATTGATAAGAACAGACAACACCACAGTAATGTGGTACATAAACAAACAAGGAGGAACACATTCATATCCCCTGTGCAGACTAGCCATGACACTTTGGAACTTGGCTCTGGAATGGCAAATCGAACTTCAAGCACAGTACTTGCCAGGTTTGGAAAACACGCTGGCAGACCATCTAAGCAGAAATATGACAGATCCAAACGAATGGGAGTTGCATCCACAGGTGTTTACAAAGATAATCCAAGCGTGGGGAAGGCCAGACATAGATCTCTTCGCCTCCCACAGGAATCATCAATTGGAAAAGTTTTGTTCAAGGAAAAATCATCCAAAGGCCTGGAGAGTGGACGCCCTTTCATTCAGTTGGACAGCATGGACAGTGTACGCTTTCCCACCTCTGCGTCTTCTACCCAAGGTGCTCTTGAAAGCAAGAGCAGACAGACCAAAGATGATACTGATTGCTCCAGACTGGCCAAGACAGCACTGGTACCCACTCCTAAGGAGCCTAACACATACTCCTCCTTGGCCTCTATCTCTAATGCCTCTTCTGCTGACTCAGCACAGCTACAAAACTCTTCACAGTCAGCTGAAAACACTCAATCTCGCTGCATGGAAAATTCCTTAACACCACAACAGACCCTACTCTCCAAAGAGGTGCAGGATGTCATTCTGGAGGCCAGAAGGCCATCTACTAGGAAGACTTACTCCGCAAAATGGCAATGGTTTTGCTCTTGGAATGAGAAAAAAGGCCAGGACCCTAGAAAACTGAATTTGCCTCCGGTATTACAGTATCTAGCTGAGCTGCTGAACAGTGGACTTTCATTTTCCTCCATAAAAATCCATGCCTCAGCCATTTCTGCAGAATTCAACACGGATCCACCGTTATTCTCTCACCCACTTTTAAGGCAATTCCTCAGAGGGGCTAAGAATATAAGACCACCAAGGAAACAACCAGTGCCAGCCTGGGATCTTAATTACATTCTAGAAAAATTAACATTGCCTCCCTTTGAACCAGCTGCCTCAACAGATTTGCAATATTTGTCCTGGAAAACAGCTTTCCTTCTGGCCATTACCTCAGCGCGTAGGGTTTCGGAACTACAAGCCCTCATGGCTGTGCAGCCCTTTCTCATCTTCCATCAGGACAGGGTTTCCCTTCAAACCAACCCGTCATTTATGCCTAAAGTGGTATCGAGGTTAGCTTTAAATCAAGCCATACACTTACCTACCTTTTACCCCAATCCTCAAAATAAAGGGGAAAGGCTGCTACATTCCTTAGACATCCATAGACAGCTACGTTATTATTTGGACAGAACAAAGCCTTTCAGGAAATCAGAACAACTTTTTGTGTCCTATGCTGTAGGAGCTCAGGAGAAGCCTGTTACCAAACAGACAATTTCAAAATGGATAGGCCACTGCATACGATTTTGTTACTCCTATCATGGGAAATCTGTCCCTGTAGGCATCAGACCCCACTCCACCAGGGCCACAGCTACCTCTACAGCCTTCCTCAGAGGAGTTCCTACCAAAGATATTATGGAGGCAGCCACATGGAGTTCTGTACATACCTTCACAAGACACTACCACCTGCCTTTATATTCCAAAACTAGAGAAGGCTTTGCTACTGCTGTGTTGCAGGGCATTTTGGCTCATCCCAGTTCCACCTAGTGCCTACCACCCTGTGCGTAGCTTTGGGATTCTACCCATATGTGATTACTGCAGCTGTATGCACGATGAACATAGTACAGTTTTGTACCTACCATAAGTGTAGATGTTTGAGTGCTAATACAGCTGCAGTACAGGTTTCTCTCCCTCCTTCCCCTCTAGGTAAAGGACTAGTGGCTAACACCTCCTCATACAACCTATTTTGGGTTATCCTCCTATGGTGTATTTGCTTGCAACTACTCTTTTTTTATAACATTGCATTGCTTGAAGATATTTTTATATATATATATATATATATATATATATATATATATATATATATATATATATATATAATTTATGTATTGCCTTCCTTTTGGGGGCACCTGACATCTGGGGCAAGGAAGACTGAAGAATATGGCATCGGCTGTGACTTGTATACCCCTGTCGCACTGACGTCAGGGAAGAAGGCGACAACAACCGACGCCGGACCAAGACTTTGGAATTCGGCCGACCGAGGACCTGCCTGATGGCAGAGAACCCACATGTGATTACTGCAACTGTATTAGCACTCGAACATCTACATTTATGGTAGGTACAAAACTGTACTTTTTCATTAGGCTTGGCATAGATGTTCTGTTGCCTCACTTCAAAATATGTGATCTGATATTGTTAATCCTCGTTCATTCCTTACGCCTGGGTTATCGGTTCCGACCTTGGAACCGAGCCGGCCATCTTCCAAGCTCACGACAGCCACAAACTCTCGAGCTAAACTCTTACCCACAATTCCCCTCACCCTGTTACCTCAGATTTCGTTTGCTGAGTCGCCATTCAGTCGTGTCAAGCCACTTCTCTTGAGCTAAGTAAACTTCTTTGATAATACTTTATCATATTACAGTTATTCTGTTTTCTAAATTGGTTGAATAGTTATCTCTACCCTGTCGCATCCAGAAACTCTTTTTGGTTTCCTCTAGCCCTTCTTTCTTACTGTGAGGTAACTCCTTTACCATTGTTGGTAAATTCTTTCCTGCTTTACCCTTAGGTATTTTTTGTACCATTATTGGTACCTTCTTCCTTCCTTTTCTTTCTTCCTCCTATCAAGGCAGAGAAAAAAGGTAGTCCGGGATTTAAAAGATGTGTGTGGGATTTAAAAGATGTGTGGATTGTGGGCATAAGTTGCCTTTTTCGGATGCACATGCATTATATGTTTATTGTTTGGGTGTGCCTCACTTGACTGTTGACCTGCCTTGCGGGATTTGTGCTAATTTTTCTAACAGGACTTTGATGGAAAGGAAAAATAAACTGATTTTAAAGGGACTACTTAAATCTTCCTTTTCAGAGGCTATTTCTGGGGTGGAGGCTTCAACCTCTCCTAGTTCCCCTAAGAAAAGAGATGGACTCAAGAAGGCCAAGTCTCTCCCGTCGTCTCCTGCTGGAGACAACCAGGAATCGAGACCTAAGAAGGCCAAACTTTCAAGTTTGGTTTTGACTTCCTTGGCCCCGAGGCTTTTAGTGCCTAGATCCTTGGCACTGGAGCCTTTGGCACCACCCGTTACTTCAGCACCGAGTTTTGTACCCTATACCTCATCAGAAATGAGGGGCCCCTCGGTTCAGACTTCCTTATCGGCACCGACATTTTCCTCGATACAGACCTTTTCGCCGTAGACTGTTCCAACGCTAGCTTCTGCTTCGACTCCAACTATTTTCACGGCACAAACTATTCTCTCAATACCGACTACATCATTTTCCGCACAGAACCACTTCGGCACCGACCTTGTCAGTGCAGGCCTTACCTTCAGCACCGATGATCTCTTCTGTGCAGACACCAGTAGTACAAGCCTTTATGGCTCCGTTGTTTTCGGTGCAGACTTCTATTGTAGCACCATCTAAAGACCCCTTTCTGGGCTCCGAGTTTCCTGCACCCTTGAATAGACCTGACTCCCTTTCAGCTATGTCTGTGAGATCCACTAGAAGCCTCTCAGAACATGATGTCGTGCGCCTTGTGGATCAATTGCTTTTGGCCAGAGGTATCCAACCCTCTAGGAACTACTCTTCCTTTGGAGGTGATCACCCTTCTCCAAGGACTCCTACTTATTCTCCTCCTTCATTGCCTTTGAAGCCCCCTGCTATAGCATAGACTTCCCTCACTTCGGCTCCTTTCATGGACCTCACTAAGGAGTCACAGTTGCCTTTGTGGCAGGAGAGGCTTGCCACTGCTCTGAATGCTAGCTGTGACGTACGTACTCCTGTTTTTCACAGCCATCCAGGGACTCTGTGTTGGTGGGCTGATTTGCTTGAGCGGGGTGTGACCTCAGGTGGACCAGCCTTTCAACTCATGGAGAAGGCTCTCGCGTCTGTTGGCGATCCTGTGCTGTCAGTGCCCCTGTCCTCCTCTGGACTGCAATTTACACAAGACACCTTTGGCGGACACTGGGTACAAGGACCTCAGCACACACTCCCACTAGAGGCTCCTCTTGCTCTGTCTTCTCCAGATTCTCCCCCTGAGGAAGTTCATCGCAAGAGTTTGTGTAAGATGAAGCATGTGGACTCCCCAGAGGAGTCCCTCACGGAGGACACAGACTTTGATGATGGGGAGGGGTCCCCTTGGTCACCCTCTGAGGTATCCTTTGGCGATATCCTCAAAATATTTAAGCAGAGAGGTGATTGATGGCCCTCTAACCCAACTTCTGAAGAGTCTGTGTTCCTGCAGGCCTTTCGTGCCTGACCCCCTACCTCTTGGGTTACTCCACCTGCCGACTACCTTGTCCGGCTTGTCGTGCAACGTGCTTGGAAGGCTCCTGACGTCTTTGATGCCATTCCCAGCAGGCCAGATAAAGTCCTGTCCTCTCCAGATAGTGAGCCTCACTGGTCCAAAGGTCTTCCTGTAGATGCCTTGGTGGTGGTGGCTGCAACAAAGAAGGATCTGGCGGAAGAAAGCCAGACTGTCCACCCGCCCAACAAAATGTCCCGGGCGCTGGACAGATTAGGGAAGCATACCTTTGCATCAGCGACCTTTACAGTCAGGTTCCTGAATTATATGGCACATTTTACCAGGCTTCAAAGGGACTTAATTTCTGAGCTCTCTGAAACCTTGGCCGAAGCTGTGTCTGGTGAGATCTGGGATAAAGTGGCCTCTCAGTTAGCCACCCTTGAATCGATTTCTAACTCCTGCATGTGTCTGATTTCTCACGCATCAGAAGGAGCGGCTAGAGCAGCGGGTGCAGGCATAATCATGAGACGGCATACCTGGATGCACTTGAGTGATTTAGCGGAACCTTTCAAAGCTTCCTTTCTGAATGCTTCCATTGAAGCCTCTTCGTTGTTTGGACCCAAGGTTAAAGACACACTGGCTAGGTGTGAACAGGACAGTAAGACCGCTTCTGCCATGGGTGTCTGCTATTCTTCCCCTCAATGGACTTTCTCCAGAATCCAGAAGAGTGGGAAGATGTGGCACAAAAAGTCTCAGGTTTCTTTCCGTGACACACAAGCCGAGTTTTCCCCTAGAGGCAGAGGGAGAAACTGATATGGAAAACGCCCCTTTCAGGGCAGAGGAGGTCCGTGTAACCAGGGTTCCAGAGATTCTTTCTCTGGCCAATCCTACCAGCGCTCCTGAAGAGCGGCCCAACTGCTTTCCTCTGGAAGTGGTTGGGGGTTGTTTTTCTTTGTACCCTTCTGCCTGTCTAACCATTACCCCCGATTCTTGGGTACGAGAGATAATAACCAGAGGTTATCATATTCCCTTCGACCTTTGTCCCACCCCACTAAGGAGCTTACCCGACGTTCCACCCAGTCAAAAGGTAGAAGCAGCATTAAGAGATTTCAAAGCTGCTAAGAAAAAGAGTCATCCAAATAGTCCCACCAGACCAAATAGTATCCGGATTCTACTCGAGATTATTTTTAGTGCCAAAAAAGACAGGGGGCTGGAGACCAGTTTTGGATCTCAGTGTACTAAATAAATTCGTAGAAGTACAGAAATTCCTGATGGTTGCAATACAGTCTATCCTCCCACTCCTGGAGGCAGGCGATTGGATGTGCTCTATAGATGTTCAAGATGCGTACTACCACATAAAGGTGGACAGACCATCGAGACGATTCCTTCGCTTCCGTGTGGGAGCCAATCACTACCAGTTCCGAGTACTGCCCTTCGGACTCTCTACAGCCGCCAGTGTGTTCACCAAGTGCATGGCAGTCATCGTAGCTCACCTGCAACTGCAAGGATTCCCGGCATTTGCTTACCTAGACGACTGGCTCATCACCGCCCCCACCAGACATCTATTGGAAAAAGCCTTGGCATACTCTCTTCACACTGCAAAAAGGTTAGGCATAACTATAAACTGGCAAAAATCCAACCTGTCCCCATCCCATGCCATAGAATTAATTGGGGTCCTGTTGGATACAAAGAACTGCATGGCACTGATTCCAGAGCTCAGAATTTTAAGGTTAAAACAACTCATGCCCATCCTTGCAAGGCAAAGATTGACAGCACATTCTGTTCTCCAACTGTTGGGTTCCATGGCAGCTTCCATCACCATTGTCCCCCTTGCGAGGCTTCTCATGAGGCTTCTACAATTGTTACTACTCACCAAGTGGTACCCTTTTCAGTTTCCTCTCTCATCCCAGATTCGGGTGACTCAAAGATGCAAACAAGACTTGATTTGGTGGATGTCGCAGAACCCGTCGCAGTGGTCTCGCCCCTTCACACCCCAACAGCCCAAAGCCACAGTGACCATGGATGTCTCCCTGATGGGGTGGGGGGCTTTTTCAGGGGAAGACTGTCCAGGGCACGTGGTTGGACATAGAGGCTCATCTGCAGATAAATGTCCTAGAACTGAGGGCGGTGCTTCTAGCGTTGCAAGCATTTCATCCCCTCCTTCCGTCAGGGACGATTGCAGTACTATCAGACAACATGGCTGTAGTCTGTTACATCAACAAACAAGGCGGAACCAAATTGTACCCACTCTGTCGGGAGGCCATGAGAATATGGCACTGGACGATGGCTACCAACCGCTTTCTTTTACCAACGCACATTCCTGGGAGTTCCAACGTGATAGCAGACAGATTGAGCAGGTGCATTCTGCAACCCCACGAGTGGTCTATGAATCCTCTTATAGTGGCGGAGATTTTCAGCCGCTGGGGTTTCCCATGCTGCGACCGTTTTCCATCCCCAACCAACTACAAGTGCAGCAATTACTTTGCCCTGATTCCCCCTCGGGGACAGTCACCCAGGGCCACTTTAGTCCATGATTGGCCCCCGGGTCTGCTTTATGCCTTTCCCCCTCTCCCTCTCATTCCCCAGTTTATGAAGATAGCCCACCAGTTGAAGAGCAAGATAATCCTCATTGTGCCGTATTGGCCTCGGCAAATTTTGGTTCCCCTTCTTATGGCCTCACTTGCTAGATCAACCATGGATTCTCGATCCAACTCCGGATTTGATCTCCCATCCGCAGAACCTGATTCACCCCAACCTGAACAGCCTGAAGCTCACAGCTTGGATGTCCTTCAAGGATGCATCTGCAGTCCTAACAAATGGGTTGTTCTGTCGTCAGGCAGCCCTTCGGTCGGCCGGATTCCAAAGTCTGGGTCTGGCCTCGGCTGGTGTCGCACTTCACCCGACGTCATCTCTGCTGGTCTTCGGGTATAAAGGCATCAGCCGACGCCATTTTCCTCAGTCTTGCCGCGTGGCGCCCGAAGCAGAAGCTGTTCGCAAGTGCCGGTCGGTCAGATCCAGAGATTACTACTACCGAATACTACTTCGAAGACTTCTAAAAGCTAAGTACCCGTTGGGGACTCTTTCTTGCCTCAGCCGATGTCAGAAAAAGTGAATAACTGTTTAACTTGTGGGAAACAAATACCTCATAAAGATTTCCACTCTTACTGCTTACCTTGTTTAGGCCCAGACCACGACGTAGCAGCCTGTTTAGCCTGTGCTTCTTTCAACCGACGAACGCTTAGGCGTCGGTCGGAGTTTGCTGAACAGTTTTTCGGCTCAGATTTTGCGTACATTATGCCGTCGGATCCCCCGACTTCTCAAATTGTTAAGAAATGCAAAGAAAAAGACCGACACTCGCGGTCCGCGGTTTCGGCCGAAACCACGGTTAAGCAAACCACGAGTGTCTCGGTTTCGGCCGAAACCGAGCAAACGGGTCAATCTTCAGCCGAATCCATGACTACTACCGAGGCTCCTGCTACCCTAGTTGAATCGGCCTCTGAAGTTTTACCTATTAATGTGGTTCCTCTAGAATTATCGGACACCATCCCTTTGGATGTCTCTTCCCCAGCACGTGGTGCTGCTAGGCCTCCTGCAGCCATGTCTGTTAAGGCCTTTGCCAGGGCTAAAGCAGTCAAATCTGCTAAATCTGTGCCTGTTAAGCCCCCCTCACACAGGCCCAGTTCCAGTTCTCAAATGCTTACTCTGGCAGAGGATCTCATCTCTTTAATAAGGGGATCCCAATCTCTCCCAGACAGGGCCTCTCAGCCTCCAGAAAAGAGACCTAGAGCAGAGCCCCCTGAGCCAGTGTCCTCAGATGATTCTTCTGATGATTCAGACAATACAGACCATCCAGAGGCTCCTTTTTCTACTTATGAAGATTCCGATGCTGAAGAATCTATTCCTTCTGCCTCTCCACCAGAGGAATTTTCCTTTGGGGAAACCTTACATGCCATGAGAGAGCAATTCCAATGGCAGGGACAAGATTTCTCTGATTCAAGAAAAGGCTTAGGACCTTTCTACATTTACCGCAACATAGGCCCTTAGCTATACCTCCAGTTCTTCCTGTTGTGGATGATGCATTTAATGATGTTTGCACTGCTCCTGATACTTTACCTCCAGCCCCTGCCAAGCCCGATAGGTTTTACAGGGTACCGGACACTCATCACCACCTATACAAGGCTCCCCTTGCAGATCCTGAGACCATCTCCCAGGGGCCTAAGGCAGTAGCTTCGACCTCAGCAAAAAACCCTCTCCCTTCTGAAAGGGAATCCAGGTCCTTAGAGAGATGGGGTAAAAAAGTTTACACCTCTGCTACTCTTTCAGCTAGAGCTTTGAACTGTCAGTTTCATATGATCCAATACCATGAGTTTATGCTTGATCAGTTAACTAAGAAACTGTCCTCTGATGATTCCTTAGATAAGAAATATGTTTTAGAAATGGTGAATAACATTCAGCAGGTTAGTAACCATTCTTTAAAATGTGGCTATGATGCACTGGAGGCTTCATTTAGATCAGCCATGACTGGCACAGTTATAAGAAGGCATTCATGGTTGAAAGAACAGGTCTTGCCGGATCATGTTAAAGCAAAGCTATTAGATGCTCCTATGGATAAGGTCAGTCTATTTGGTTCTCCTGCCCAGCAAGTAATGAAGAAAATGGAAGAGAAGGCAAAATCTGTACAAACAGTTAAAGGTTTCTTACAGGTTCAGCCCCCAAGGTTTAGCAGGAACTGGCCTTCCAAAAATTGGTCCTTTCCAGACTCCTCTAAATCTCAGAGAGGCAGGAATAGACGTTCCAGAGGCAGAAATCAATCCAGAGGAGGTGCCTACAGAGGACGCCAGTGGCAAGGTAATAACCAACGAGGCACAGACACAACCACTGCCACTGCAACAGGACAATCACAGTGACTTGGCTCTGACACCGCCTACCAGGGAACAAATGGCAGCACCCTTAGGCGGAAAGTTAGCCTTATTTTCAAAAATTGGCACTATATCACAAGAGACAAGTGGATCTTGCAAACTATAGACCAAGGCTACAGGTTTCATTTCCACACATTACCAGAAAAAAGAGGAATGCCAAACCTACCTCCAAACCAAAAAACAGAAGCTCTAAAACAGATAGCTCAATTAACAAAGATGAGAGCTGTGGAAAGGGTACCACCTACAGAACAGGGCAAAGGATTCTACTCCAGACTCTTCCTAGTACCAAGAAAAGAGAAAAGTTGGAGACCTATTCTCGACCTGTCCGCCTTAAACACATTCATCATTGTTCCAAAATTCAAAATGCTGACCCTACAGCAACTTCTTCCCATGCTGGGCAAGGAGTGTTGGCTGGTAACTCTAGATCTCAAGGAGGCATACCTGCACGTCCCCATACGACCAAATTGCAGAAGATACCTCAGATTTCTTGCAGGATCAGAGCATTATCAATTCTCAGCATTGCCCTTTGGCTTATCTACTGCGCCCAGAGTATTCACAAAATGCCTGGCATCAGTAATCGCTCATTGCAGGCTACAGGGAATCCAAATTTATCCATACCTGGACGACTACCTGATACAAGCGGACAACAAAAGCAAGCTGACAAAAGACTTACAAAGAGTAATTTGCTTACTACAAGCCCTGGGATACACAGTCAATTTAAAAAAGTCAAGACTGATACCATCCCAAACAAGAACATTCTTGGGTGCGGAATTGGACACAGTAAAACAGATGGCATTCCTAACTGCAGAAAAACAAGAACAACTCCCTCTTTACTTCTTGGCATTAACAAAGCAGAACAAACTAACAGCAAGGAAAGTACTGCAGGCCTTGGGCTTCATGGCATCATGCATAATCCTGGTCCCCCATGCCAGACTGCATATGAGAAAGCTACAGTGGTACCTAAAGAGTTTATGGTCTCAACACAGGCACAGCTTAGAAACCAAATACCACTAATCCCATGCCTGAAACAAGAGTTCCTATGGTGGGCTCAAGCATGCCAGTCAAACCCAGGCTTGCCCTTCCACAACTTTCAAGCAAGCCAAACCATCACAACGGACGCCTCAGACCTAGGTTGGGGGCACACATGCTGGACAAATGCATACAAGGATTATGGAGTCGAGACCAGCTGCACCAGCACATAAATCAAAAAGAAATGCAGGCAGTAAAACTAGCAATCCAGAATTTCAGACGATTCCTCAAAGAAGGCCATTTAATGATAAGGACAGACAACACCACAGTCATGTGGTACATCAACAAACAGGGAGGCACTCATTCATACCCCTATGCAGAATGACTCTGGACCTTTGGAATATGGCTCTGAGCTACAACATCCAGTTACAGGCAATATTTGTACCGGAAAAGAAAACATCCTAGCAGACATGTTAAGCAGAACTACCTCGGATGCTCACGAATGGATGCTACACCGGACATCTTCAAGGCCATCACAAAGAAATGGGGAATGCCACAAATAGACCTATTCGCATCCCCACTCAATCACCAGCTCAAGAAATTCTGCACAAGGACATACCACCCACTTGCATGGAAGGTGGACTCTCTATCCTTCAGTTGGAAAGGCCTGACAGCATATGCATTTCCACCTCTTCCTTTGATGCACAAGGTACTACTGAAAATCAAAGAGGAACGCCCAAGGATAATTCTGATAGCTCCAAATTGGCCAAGACAACACTGGTATCCATTGCTGAGGAGCATGTCTCGAGGGAGAACGTGGACACTACCCCTGATGCCTTTGATGTTAACTCAGAACGACTACAACATCATGCATCCAAACCTAAAAACTCTGCAACTGACTGCCTGGAACATTACATAACAGCAACTAACCCAGAGTTATCCCAAAGGGTTAAAGACATTATCCTTGAGGCCCGCAGACCTTCAACAAGAAGGAACTATGCAGGAAATGGAAAAGGTTTGTCATTTGGAGTACTGAAAGAGGAAAAGATGTGTCAAAGATAGATATTGCTAACATCCTGGAGTACTTGGCAGAGCTTCTCCATACAGGCCTGTCCTATTCCTCCATCAAGATACATGCATCAGCTATTTCTGCAGAATACAGCTTCGATCCCCCTGTCTTCTCACATCCTCTACTCAGGCAGTTCCTCAGAGGAATCAAGAATGTAAAACCTCCTAGGAAACCACCAGTACCAGCATGGGACTTGAACTTTGTGCTAGAAAAATTGACACTCCCTCCATTTGAACCAGCAGCAACAGCAGATCTTCAACACCTATCCTGGAAAACTGCTTTCCTACTGGCAATTACTTCAGCAAGAAGGGTTTCGGAACTACAGGCCTTAATGGCAGTACAACCCTTCCTAATCTTCCATCAAGATAGAGTGTCCATGAGAACTAATCCTACATTTATGCCTAAGGTGGTATCCAGAGTGTCTCTAAACCAGGCAATCCACCTACCTACCTTCTTTCCCAACCCACAGAACAGGTGGGAAAGACTGCTGCATACCTTGGATGTACATAGACAGTTGCGCTACTACCTGGACAGAACCAAGGGCAATAGAAAAACTGACCAGCTTTTAGTAGCTTATGCAACAGGAAGGGAAGGAAAAGCAATTTCCAAACAGACAATCTCCAAGTGGATAGGAAATTGCATAAGATTCTGTTACTCCTACCATGGAAAGCAAATTCCACAGAACATAAAGACCTCACTCTACAAGGGCTACAGCCACTACCACAGCTTTCTTACGAGGAGTGGCTACCAAGGACATTATTAAGGCGGCTACTTGGACCTCCGTGCTTACATTTGCCAAGCATTACAACCTACCTCTATACTCTAGATCCCGAGCAGGGTTTGCCACTGCTGTATTGCAAGGGATCCTAACTACACCATAATTCTTCTTCCTCCTCCCCTAGTTTGGCTATGGTATTCTACCCATTTGTTAGGACTGCAGATGCATCCTTGAAGGACATAGTACAGTTTTGTACCTACCATAAATGTAGATGTCCGAACAGGTTAGCATCTGCAGTCAGGATTACCCACCCTCCTTCCCCTCTGTGGTACTCCTAGGGTATTTACCCTCCTAATAGCTAGCTAGGGGGGGATCTCTTATGGTGTATTTGTTTGTATATATGTACATACATGCTTATTTTTTGTGTTTGCCTACTATTTTTTTGGAAACATTGGCATTTACCCAAAATTTAGTTTTCCAAGAGGGCAACTGGCATCTGGGGCAAGAAACACTGAGGAAAATGGCGTCGGCTGATGCCTTTATACCCGAAGATCAGCAGAGATGACGTCGGGTGAAGTGCGACACCAGCCGAGGCCAGACCCAGACTTTGGAATCCGGCCGACCGAAGGGCTGCCTGACGACAGGACAACCCATTTGTTAGGACTGCAGATGCTATCCTGTTCGGACATCTACATTTATGGTAGGTACAAAACTGTACTTTCCTCCACTTCCAGTGATTGCCAGGCAGACTGATCTTTCTTCCCCAGTACGTGACATTCTTATTGCGCCTCATAAGTCTTCCACCAGAACTACTTATCTCAGCAAGTGGAAAAGGTTTACCATTTGGCTGAAGGAAAAAGAGATAGACCCTTTTTCAGCACCAGTACCGGTAGTACTGGAGTACCTGTCCAGTTTATTCAATCTGGCCTATCTGCTTCTACCATTTGAGTTCATTTGGCCGCGATATCTAATTTTCACAATGGTGTTCATGACTCTTCTCTTATGTCACACAAATTATGCAAGACCTTTCTAAAAGGCGTAAATCATTTGAAACCCCCTTTTAGAGAACCTAGCCAGCCATGGGCTCTGTCTTTAGTCCTGCAAGCATTGACTGTGGCTCCTTTTGAACAAGCTTTTTCATGCGACCTCAAGTTTCTTTCTTGGAAATCTTTGTTCTTGGTTGCCATCACTTCAGCCAGACGTATCTCCAAGCTTCAAGCTCTATGCATCAAACAGCCTTACTTGATCTTTCATAAAGATAGAGTGGCATTGAGAACTAATCCTTCCTTCCTGCCAAAAGTGATCTCTGAAATGTCCATTAATCAATCCATTGAATTGTCAGTTTTCTTTCTCAATCATTTTAACAGAGGAGAGTATTTTCTACATACCCTTGACATTCACAGGCAACTTCGTTTCCATCTGGACAGAACTAAGGCTTCTTGCAATTCAAATCCACTATTCCTGGCCTTTTCTGGTCCTAGACTTGGATGTGCTGTTTCTAAGGTCACATTGGCTGTAAATGGTTAAAAGACTGTGTAACATTTATTTACAAAACTCACAATATCCCTTTGACTGCAGCCGTTAGGGCTCATTCCACTGGATTGGTCACAACTTCTGCTGCCTTCCATGCTAGAGTTTCTTTACCTGACATTTGTGCAGCTGCAACTTGGGCTAGATCTCATGCCTTCATCAGCCATTACAAATTGGCCTCTAGAGGAAGAGCGTCATTTGGTTCAATGGTGCTCAGGAATGTCCTTCCATGAGAGCCTCCCAGGAATAAAGGTAGCTGGGGGCTCTGTCCCAGGTGTAAGGAATGAACGAGGATTAACGATATCCGATAAAGAAGTTATGTCTTACCATAATGTTCCATCTGTATTGTTGATCCTCGTTCAGTCATTACGACCCTCCCTCCCCCTCCTGAGGCTTATAGTGGATCTCATCATCCTGTTCCAGTAGGCTCTTTGACCAGAGGTAGCCTCTACTTCCTTTGACTTGCAAACTCAATCTGAGGTAACAGGGTGAGGGGAATTATGGGTAAGAGTTTAGCTCAAGAGTTTATGGCTGTCGCGAGCTTGGAAGATGGCTGGCTCAGTTCTGAGGTTGGAGCCGATAACCCAGGCGTAATGACTGAACGAGGATCAACAATACAGATAGAACGTTATGGTAAGACACAACTTTTTTTCTTAATGGTGCATTCCAATAAGTGGCTCTACCTCCCTTTGAGTATGCCTCAAAGGTAGGCTTAAAATGTTTACCATGGAAAACTGTCTTTTTAGTGGCTGTATCTTCAGTAGGAAGAATTTCTGAGATTGCAAGCATTATGCATTAAACCCTGTTAACGTCACATAACAATGTGTCCTTGCATGCAGACCTATGTTTCCTGTCCCAGGTAGCCAATGGAACAAATGTGAAGTAGTCTATAGATATGCCCATATTTTTTTCCCCTATGTACTCCCATAGAGAAGAATATGTTTGCATTGTTTATATGAGCAGACAGCTGAAGTTTTATGCAGACAGAACTGAATCCATCAGAGGAGATTTTCCCCTGCTTCTCTCATGCTTCTAACAGGCAGGGATCTAAAGGGTCCAAATGCACTTTGTTTACCTGGCTTTCAGACTATATTAAGCTTGGTTATTCAGAGCACTGTAAAGGTTTTCCAACTAAATCTGCAGCATTTTTAGCTAGAACAGTGGGTACATCCCAGACCTTTTTCAGAAATCCATCCATAAATGATATATCTCTAGCTCTCTGTATACTTTTGCAAGGCATTATAAAAGGTGGATGGGATTTCATGTTCTGGGACTTACCTTCAGCTCCGCAGTCATCAGAGATGTGCTTTCATGATACCATATCAATAGATTTGCATAATTGTAGTCCATCTTCAACATATCCACCACACTCACCACTGTTTTAGGTGAGCAAGGTCTAGGATGGTTTAGTGTATGTGGTTTAATATTGTTTCAGTTTTGGTTGCTTTGTTTACACTTTTCACTTTTGAGTGGCACACTAGAAATATGGAAAAGTAGTTAGGAGCATAGAGCATTATGGATAAGGGGGAAGCTTTACAAAGTTTCATGGGTCAAGCTGCTTAAGTACTACAGCCTTAGGCCTGCTGGCTGAAGCAGATGTGCCATCTATAAATCATAAACAACAGTATATTAATATGATATAATAATAATAATAATAATAATAATAATAATAATAATATATTATGTTAATATATAACATAAATGTATATTATATAATATAAATCTATGATATAATAATCTATGATATAACAATAATGTTATATTAATATGTAACTTAAATCTGTAATATACAACAATATTAATGTTAATATATTAATAAATGACAAATCTGTTGTTATAAGTACATAACTTTCATTTCTTTATGCATTATTCATAGAAGTAATTTATATACTATTCCCAAGGATATCTGGTTTGTATTATCAGACTACAGCAGATGTTAATAGTCTGTTTTTATTTTGTTGTTTTTTTTTTTTGTTTTGCTTGCTTTTTTCCTGTTAGGGAATGTTCAGTTGCACCACATGTTTTGCAGGCTTGATCCTTTGCCTTACACTGTCTGTTTTCAAATCTGCAACTACCATTTATTCTTATCGATTTTTAGTTTTTTATAATTTTATAACCCTTCAGCTTTATTTTTCTCCTTATTTTCTGGTTGTCGGTTTTACACTGTGCCATCAGTTAGCAGTTTTGTTGCACATTTGATGGTTCACTTAAAACAACTTACATCTGTAACTTTCTCAGGTTCTTAGGTTTGTGTCCAACATCCAGTCTTTTGCGTGGACACTATTTATACCACACACAATTCTGTCTTTGAGCAGTAAAACTGTATAGCTGTTCAGATTCACTGTCATGCACCACGTCTCAAAATCAGTAGTCACTTCTATCTCCTGTTTTCTGGTTGTTCGTCTTTTACCGGGTAGGGGTCGCCACAGTGGAACTTCAGTCCGCTAATGATTGGCAGTAGATTTTTATGATGCCGAGGTGCCAGCCTGACACCCAACCTTCAATGAAGGCACGCCCATTCACGCATGTCTTTCGAATGCCACTCGACCGCGGGGAGGACATGCAAACTCCACAAGGAAGGCGCTCCAGCCGAGAATCGAATGGGAGAACCTCTTGCCGTGAGGCAACAACTCTACCGCTGCACCACTGCAGCTGCTACTATCTCCTGTTTTCTGGTAAAAATAAATGTCTGACATAAGATATAGTTGTCTTTGGCACACGGTGTGGCTGGAATGTGTTTTTTGCATTCAGTCAGAGCAGTTGAATTATTTTTGATGCAGAAGTATTATTTTTGATGCTGTGCATGCTGGGGTTTGTCATTTAGCCCTTTTTCCTTAGATAAACTGTACCTGCCATTATCCCATGCTTTTGGAACAGCGTATTATATCTTCATTTTTGTTTTCTTGATTTGCAGGTGATGTACTTGCTCACTGTTTGGGACTGAACTGCTAGGCTTAGGCTTGCAATTTGGTTGTATTGTGATGTGTTACTTTATTATTTAAGTAGAGCATATGCATTTTGAGAATAATGTCAAGTTGGAAAAGAGGAGGAGAACAGCCCAATTGTAGACCCACCAAGGAGGGTTTCCTCCTAGAGTAGTTGATACATTAGGGCTGCAACTCATACATCTCAGCACATTAGATGTTTTTTCAGAGAAGACTACTCTGGTGGGCTTTCCCTTGTTTCTGTACAGTCTTTCCATCCTGCAGTTGCAGGATTGTCACATAAGCTAAGCAAGTATATATGTTGTTGTACATTATGCCTAGTTTACTTTTAGATTGGTCTCACTCATTGGATGGGAGGTCAGACTGAAAGGCTCAGGAACTAATGTGCCATTCTAGACTAGTGTGCTATTGAACTTGGTGTTGAGAGAGAAAATTGGCAGAACTGGGAAAAGAAAAGAAAATCCTTGTAGTTAACCATTGCTTTATGCTTCTATGCAGTTAAGCTGTTACAGCAAGTACATATGTTATGTACTCCAGTGTTGGCATATTCTTTGAAAATGCATTGGTGCAGGCTAGATGATGTGGGGGCCACTGGAACACAAAGAAGTATATGTGCTGAAAACTACCAATGGTTAGACTTGAGTGAAAACCACAGATGGTTGGGATGTAACAGAAAATGACTTTTGTGGATCACCGAATTATATATCACAACTAGTTTACCCACAAGTTTCTGATTTATCATACTATGCCAGTATGCACTGCAAGTGGCAGTACATGAGATGTGCAAATGAGTTTTCATTTGATGAATTTGTAATAGGTGAGAAGATGCAGAAACAAATACCTTTTTCAGATAACATTGGGTATCTATTTTACTTTGTTTTATACGCAACTGTGATGTAATAGTTCTACATCCCTTCTTTTTAGGAGGTGACCCAGCAACTTTGACTTGGTTTTTTGAAACACTCATTACTGTATACTAAAAAAAAAATGAATGAGAGTCAAAGTCAGGTTTACAGGACATAACTATTTAACAGCTTTTTTGCTTCACATTTTTGCTCCTGTGCTGTCAGGGTGACTTGAACCCGGACAAGGAGAAAGGTGAAGAATAAAGTTGGTGTGGAAGGCTTAATGTATATCACATACAGAAGAGGAAAATGCATAGTTATGTTGCTATTTCAAGTCTTTTCTTGTCACCACCTACGTGCATATGAGTTTGTAGTCAGCTGTTGTACTGTATCTCATTGTTTTGTTGTTGTGAGTTGTATCCTGAGGATAGACATGCTATGCTGAAAATGTGTTGGTGAATTTGTCATAGTGTAGCCTTTTGAAGGATGTTGACATGTTAATGCGAATAAAACGTTTTGTTCCTTGACAGGATTTTCGAGTTGGATATAGCAGGTCAAGTGCAGATGAGAAGGAGGATCACTCTTCCAATCTGCCAACTGGGGCCCTCTCAGTTTCTTCTAAAGAGTAAGTATAGCCTACAGTCTGAGTAAATTCTGTGTATGCTGACTTGCAGTTTGTGCTTATTGCATCTGGAAGAACTGAAGCTGTAGCAATGTTATTAAAGTGCTTATGTGACCAAGTTTGGGTGAGGCAATGTCTTTTGTAGGTCACATGCATACAAAATACAGAATTTTTCACGTCCTATCAGTAGTACAGATTAGCACTTTGACTGCGGGTGCCATTGCAGTGACTGACTTGACATTGTGCTGGGATAAAAAAGAATATGTGTATTTATATGCATAAAAGTGCTGTGGAATGTAGATGATGCAGTTCTTAGGCTCATTAGTGCCATGTGCTTGTATTAATGATGATAGGATCTGATGCTTGCTGGAAGCTACAAAAAAGAAGACTTGGACATAGAAACTGCTCTTTCATGTTCCATTCTGAAAAGGAATCCTTGCCATACGCAGCATTAAAAGATACGGTAAATAGAAAATTACCTACTGGTTTTGTCACTGAGGAGTAGAACAGTGGCCAGCCTAATGAACAGACTACACCCCAAAAGCGGCAAATATCTCTGAAGGGTTAAAATTCTGACTGCCCCATCAATCCTATAGTTCCATTGTAGCCAACCTTTATAAACAGTTAAGTAAAATACTGAGGTTTTTCTTCACATGATGTACCAAAAGTATGATGCATCCAAGCCGAATATCCTCATTATTTCTGTTACTTTAAATTTGCAGCCATTATTATTCTGCAGGAACTCATAAACTCTTGGTTTAACTGGTGTTTATCTCAAGATGACTGTATAGGCCAGTCTAGATGCTAACTTCACTGTAAAATTGGTGTTTGTGAAGCTGAAAGTGGCTCAGACTCTAAATCTGTGTACTAAATAATGGCCAAATCTTCTACAGTGCACTTCAGCTAGTATGGCTTAAAATGATGGTTCCCATTAGCAGGTGATGTCCTTTTCTAAAAGTTATCTGGACTTTTCTTCTGCCTGTATTCTCCTGCAAATCCGTATTTCCTGCTGACATCATTGTTGGAACAACCAGAGACACCAGACTAAACTTTCCTCAGTTCTCTTTTACCTTTGAAAATCAGCTGAACCCACTATGCTATTTAAATATAACTTACAATTTAGTTTAGTTATCATTTTCTGTGAAATTGAAGTCATCATCTTTTACCCTTGACATTCTTCTGTGCATGTGACCAGAAAAGTTAGTTGTCTTTGTGAGGATATTAATCTCAATTTCTCCTCTGGAAATGGGACATGGACTCGGTGAGCCTACTGTGTTAACAAATTTCAAATAGATTTCATCACTGTACTGCTCAGGTCATTAACATTTCCAGAAGTGCAACAACTGATGTACTGCTGACAATTGACTCGGCTTCACCAAATGCCATTTCAAAAGTCAGCGGAGATTTCCTAAAAAGCATTTAACTGAGAATTAAAATAGCTTTTGTTTTAACTTCCCAAATGGATTTTAACACATCTCAGCTGCTTAATAGTTCTGCAGTTATATTTTTAACATTGTGCTGTTGGCATACCACACTGTAGCATACACAGTAGTGTAATGCTGCCTCTACAGGTAGACCTCACACTTTGTGATCATTGGCCATGTAGAATCTGCTTAGAGCTCTTTCACATTAAGAAATCAAGAAACACTACTTTTCTTCTTCCTCTTCATTGAAAAAGAAGTGAAAAGTCTCATATTCATCCATAAAATGTATTATATCTTTCGTACATGTACAGGGTGATTTTATATCTTTCCTTTCATTCACTCAGACCATTCTAAAACAAGTTTTCACTTTTTTCCTATTTCAAAAAGCCTAACTTGAAAATGCCTAGAACACACACACACAAATCACATTTTTGGATGGGGCAAAACCAGCTGCACCTCCCTGCCCTGTAACTTTTATGTCAGTGCTTCTGTTGCAAAATAGTGAGGGGAAGAAAGCCTGCAGTGCCTTGTTAGTTCACTCTGTACACAAGTACATGAGAGTTGGAAAAACTGAAATTAAATCAAAGAAAAATTGCTCAACAAAGCAGTGAGCTGCAAGAGCTATTAAAATGTATTGAGCCCTAGCCTTTTAACTAGGGGATAGGATAGGAAGGGGAGCTCCTGTAACACACCATTTGTTTGCTGTGATCAATAGTATTATTAGACAAGAAAACTATCGTCAGGAGGCAGACGGCCCAAGATATCCCACAAATTCAGAATTTGATAACTCTGTTAGATGACCTGAGGAAAATAGGTGCACATTTGCTAACAAATGGTTACTGTGATTGCAATACCCAAGTTAACCTTTGATGGTTAAAATTAGAAAAATAAAGTCACAGGGAAAGATAAAAGGATGGCATGATTGCTTGACTATGTAAGTGATATATATCTGAGAAGAGAAATGCTAAAGAACTGGCACTATAATATTATAATTGTAAAATGTAATATATAGTACTAATAAACATGCATAGTAATAATGTAGTAGGTGAGCTAGTACAAGATCCATGTTCATCATTCCCACTGCTGCAGTAGCCTTTAGGCTACATGGGTTTTGCCTTGCTCAGGACACAACTGGCAGGCCTCCAAAAGCTCTGGCTTACTCCCACAGTTCCACTCTGACTGCTGATTGGACAGCACTGACGAGAGGAATGCTTTCTTGTTTCTCATAAAGAAGCAGCACATTGGCTTCACAAGAGCATCAGCCAGTACTTCAGCTCCTTTCTGGCAGATAAGTCACCTTTTGAGAACCCTTTCACTTAGAAAAATAAATATTTATGTTATGTATATTTAAATTCTATGTACAAAAAAGTATATTTTTTTACTTTTGTTTTAGCTGTTTTGACCCTGTAAAAAAACTGATGTTCTTCGTCTCACATTGCTGCAGTCATAACCTGTGGGTAGTCCGCTGTCCTCGGTCGGCCCGAATACCAAAGTGTTAGGCTGGCGTCGGTCTTGGGTGCTCAGAACTGACGTCAGTACGCAGTACTACTTAAGCGCATGACCGACGCCATATCCTCAGTCTTTCTTGCCACATGGTCCGAAGCAGAAGCAGCATTTGCAAGTGCCGTTCGGCGTCCTGAAATATTCGTTTTTCGAGTTTCAGACCGAAAACCAAGTTGGGCTAAGTACCCCGTTGGGGAATATTTTTGTCTTTTCTTGCCTCAGTTGTTCCGGATGTCAGAAAAAGTTAATAATTGTATTTCTTGTGGGAAACAGATACCTCATAGGGGCTATCACTCTCTCTCTATTCCTTGCTTGGGGCCTGAGCACGACGTAGTCGGGTGTCGCTTTTGCGCTAGATTTAATAAGCGCACCATTAAACGCAGATTAGATTGTGCTAGGCTTGTTTTCGGTAAGCGGTGTAAGTACAACATGCCGTCGGATCCTCCGACGCCCGCTACCGCAAAGAAGCGAAAAGATAAATCGTTAAAGTCTAAACAGGATGAGTCGTCCGTTGCGGACGCCGGTTCTATGGAAACTACAGTTGAATCTGTGGATCCAGCCGAGGTCTCGGCTGAATCACAGGGGGAACCTTTAATTTTACAGGAATTGGCCTCTCAGGAGTTAGGTCAGGCCGAGGGGGCTTCTCAAGTTTCTGTAGTCCCATCTTTACAAAAGGTTAGTAGGCCTTCTACTTCTGTCACTAAGGGCCCTGCTAAAGCTAAACCTGGTCTTCCTGGTACAGGCATCAGCCCTAGTTCTTCGGGCTCTGTTCCTAAAAAACATATGTTGAAAATGGCAGAGGATTTGATTACTTTAATCAGGGGTTCTATGCCCCCTCCAGACAAGAGGCCTAGGGTGGAGACAGATGTGGAGGGATTGGAGCATTCCTCAGGTTATTCTGAGTCTTCAGCTGAGGACATTCAGGATTTTCCTCCCTATTCTGATTCGGATGTAGAGGATTCCTGTCCTTCTGCTTCTCCTCCAGAAGATTTTTCCTTTTCTGAAACCCTGCACTCCATGAGGGAGCATTTCAAGTGGGAAGGTCAGGATTTTTCAGATTCTCGTAAGAGGCTTAGGGAATTTTTGTTTTTGCCACAACATAGACCTTTGGCTATTCCCCCTGTTTTAGATGTGGTTCAGGATGTTTTTTTCTGAAGCTTCACTTAATCCTGATTCTTTACCCCCTGCCCCTGTCAAGCCAGACAGGTATTACAGAGTTCCAGAGGCTCATAAATATTTGTATAAGAGTCCTAGGGCTGACCCGGAAACTATTAGTCAAGGACCTAAGGGTGTCAGGGCTTCGGTAGTTAAGAATCCAGTACCTCTGGATAAAGATTCTAGGGCTTTGGATAGGTGGGGTAAGAAAGTGTATACCTCCTCCACACTAGCTATGAGGGCTTTAAATTGCCAGTTTCATATGCTGAAGTATCAGAACTTTCTGTTGGGTCAGTTGAAATCTAAGGTAGATGCTTTAGCTGAGGGTATAGAGTGTAAGGAATTGCAGGACTTAGTTCATGCCTCTGATCAGGTTGGTAAGCATTCCTTGCAATGTGGCTTTGATGCTCTTCAGGCTTCCTCCAGGGTGGCTGCCACTGGTTCAGTTATTCGTAGGCATGCCTGACTTAAGGATCAAAATTTGTCAGAGCATGTTAAAGCTCGAATTTTGGATGCTCCTCTACAATCTGAAGTTCTTTTTGGTTCTCCTGTGGAGTCAGTTTTGAAAAAATGGAAGACAAAGCTAAGTCCATGCAGACGGTTAAGGAATTTTACAAGTGCAGCCCCCTAAGTTTAGCAGGAATTGGCCTGCAAAAGGATGGTCTTACCCTTCTTCCGAGTTTCAGTCTAAGGGCAGGTCTAGACGTGGTAGGGGCAGAGCTCATGCTCAGGGTTCTTTCAGACCTAGGACTTGGAGTTCTCCTGCACAATCTTCTGGTGAGGGCAGGGGTCAGCCTTTTCGTAAACAGACCCAATGACCTGTATCTCCAGCTGCCAGACTCTGCCTGTCTGGCTGCTCCTCTAGGAGGAAAGTTGGCACTTTTCAAGCAAAATTGGCTTTTGGTCACCCAGGACAAATGGGTGCTGGACATTATAAATCAAGGCTACAAGTTTTATTTTCACACCTTGCCTCCTTTCAAAGGCATGCCGGATGTACCTCCTCAGCAAAGGCTGGAGGCTCACAAACAGATTTCTTTACTTTTACAAATGGGGGCGATCCAGGTGGTACCTCAGTCAGAAGTAGGCCTGGGGTTTTATTCTCGCCTCTTCCTTGTGCCAAAGAAAGGAAACACTTGGAGGCCAATTCTGGATTTGTCCATTCTCAATACATACCTAGACATTCCAAGGTTCAAGATGTTAACTTTACAGCAACTTCTGCCTCTGCTAGGCAAAGATCACTGGATGGTAACTCTGGATCTCAAAGAGGCTTATCTTCACATTCCTATCATGCCCAGCTGCAGGAGATTCCTGCATTTTCGGGCTGGTACTTTTCATTATCAGTTCTCTGCATTGCCCTTTGGCTTATCTGCTGCGCCCAGGGTGTTCGCAAAGGTCCTGGCTCCTGTGATAGACTTCTTAAGACTAAGAGGAATACAAATTTATCCTTATCTGGACGATTGCCTGATTCTTGCTCAAGACAAAGTCAAGTTACTTCAACATCTACAGTATGTAATGGCAGTTTTAAGGTGCCTAGGGTATTCTGTGAATGAAACAAAGTCCAGTCTAGTACCCTCTCAGGACATGTGCTTTCTGGGTGTGAGACTGAATACAGCCTCTCAGATGGCCTTTTTGACCCCGGACAAACAAAGAAATCTTTACCTGTACTTCCAGCAATTATCCCTAATGTCCAGGCTGACTGCAAGGACAGTCCTTCAAGCCTTGGGGTTCATGGCATCTTGCATTCTGGTACTTCCCAATGCCAAACTGCATATGAGGAAGCTACAATGGTATCTCAAAAATGTATGGACTCAACACTGCCACGATTTGGACACTGTCATTCAGATATTACCTTACATCCAGAGGGAATTCTTGTGGTGGGCTCAGGAATGTCACCTAAACAAGGGACTCTCTGTGACCCGACCAGAGGCGAGTCAGATCTTAATGACGGATGCCTCAGACCTGGCTTGGGGAGCACACTTCAATGGGAAATGGATTCAAGACACGTGGCCTCCCAGACTACAGCATTTGCATATCAACATGAAGGAGATGTTAGCAGTCCAATTTGCCCTGATGGCCTTCAAGGATCTACTTCAACCAGGACAGGTGTTGATTCAAACAGACAACACAACTGTTATGTGGTACATCAACAAGCAGGGGGGAACCCATTCTTACCCTCTTTGCAGACAAGCTATGATTTTGTGGGAGACTGCTCTAAGGTTGCACATCACTCTTCAAGCACGGTTTCTGCCAGGAGCACAGAACTCCTTAGCAGATGTTTTGAGCAGACAAATTGTGGATCCCCACGAGTGGAAATTGGATCCTCATGTATTCCAACAGTTGACAGTGGCTTGGGGAACTCCAGACATAGATCTGTTCGCTTCTCCACTAAATTTCCAACTGCCAAAATATTGCACAAAGATGTTTCACCCAAAAGCTTGGAAAGTGGATGCTCTATCTTTCAGTTGGAACAACCTTCACGTCTATGCTTTTCCTCCTCTGCCTCTCCTTCCCAAGGTACTCTTGAAAGTCAGACAGGACAAGCCTTGCATGATTCTAATAGCACCAGATTGGCCACGACAGCACTGGTATCCTCTGCTGAGGAGTTTAATACAGGAGCCTCCTTGGCCTTTGCCACCAATTCCACACCTGTTGTCCCAGGCAAGCAATCATTTTCTCAATGTCAGGGTACAGTCCCTGCATCTGACAGCCTGGCGTATTCTGTTTTAGATCCTGGGGGGTCTCAGCTTCCTCAACAAGTTTTGAATGTCATTTTGGAAGCCAGACGGCCTAGTACTAGAAAAGTTTATGCTGATAAATGGAGGAGATTTTTCTTTGGAGCACAGCAAAGAGCTTTGATGTTTCAGTGCCTAATTTGAGTTTTACACTACAGTACCTTACTGAATTATTAGACAAGGGTTTGTCTTTCTCCTCTGTGAAAGTTCATGCTGCAGCCATTTCTGCTCACTATGATTGTGACCCTCCTTTATTTTCTCACCCTTTGTTTAAACAATTTCTTAGAGGGGCAAAGAACATAAGACCCCCACGTAGAGCTCCTACTCCTTCCTTGGATCTCAATTTTGTGTTGGAAAAGCTTACTTTACCTCCTTTTGAACCTGCAGCTACATCTGAGTTGAAGTTTTTGTCTTGGAAGACTGCTTTTTTGTTGGCCATTACGTCTGCTAGAGGGTATCTGAATTACAGGCTCTCATGGCAGTTGAACCCTTCCTGATATTCCATAAGGATAGGGTGTCCTTGCGTACTAACCCTACTTTTATGCCTAAGGTTATTTCTAATGTGGCCTTAAACCAGTCTATTCATTTGCCTACTTTTTATGCTGATCCCCAAAATAAAGGAGAAAAAGTCTTGCATTCTTTGGATATTCACAGGCAGTTACGCTATTATTTGAGCAGAACTAAAGAGTTCAGGAAGACTCAACAGTTATTTATTTCTTTTGCTTTGGGTTCACAAGGGAAAGCTGTTTCAAAGCAAACCATTTCTAAGTGGATTGGCCATTGTATTGCTTCTTGTTGTTCTCATCATGGAAAGGATGTTCCGGCTGGGATCAGACCTCATTCCACTAGGGCTACTGCCACATCTACTGCCTTTTTAAGGGGGGTAGCTACTAAGGATATTTTGGAGGCAGCTACTTGGAGTTCAGTGCACACTTTTACTAAACATTACCATCTCCCTCTTTATTCCAAGTCTAGGGCTGGGTTTGCCACTGCAGTTTTACAGGGCATGTTAGCAGCTCCTAATGCTTTTTAGTTTTGCCAGCCTCCCTTTACCTTTGCTTTGGGATTCTACCCACAGGTTATGACTGCAGCAATGTGAGACGAAGAACATAGTACAGTTTTGTACCTACCATAAATGTAGATGTTCGAGGATCCACATTGCTGCAGTCCTATTTTCCCTCCCTCCTTCCCCTCTATAGTTTGGGGTTGCTGTGTTTCTTTTGGGATAATTATTATTTCCTCTATGTTGGTTGTTGGGTATTTTCTATTTTGGCTATGGCCTTTCCTTTTTAGGTCTTCTGACATCTGGGGCAAGAAAGACTGAGGATATGGCGTCGGTCATGCGCTTAAGTACTACTGCGTACTGACGTCAGTTCTGAGCGCCCAAGACCGACGCCAGCCTAACACTTTGGTATTCGGGCCGACCGAGGACAGCGGACTACCCACAGGTTATGACTGCAGCAATGTGGATCCTCGAACATCTACATTTATGGTAGGTACAAAACTGTACTTTTCTTTAACATTGAAGTTTTGTGTCATGGACCACTGTTTTAGCTTTGGCTTATTTTCTGAAAAAAAATACGCCTTATGTAACTTTTGTGCACTTAAAACCAAGACAAATGGATGCTCTCCAAATCACGAAAACCACAAAAAACAGGAGTGCTGAAGCTCAGGGAGAATCCACAAACTTATTTAGGCCAAATACAAATGTATTACTATACAACTGCAAAAACACGTAAACACATTAACGCTTTGTATCACACCATGCATTTTCGTCCTAATTAAATGGACTTCATCAGATGCTCAATTTAAAGTCCTTGATCCATTTATACCATTGGTTAAAGCCAGCACCCAATTAAAAACATTAATTCATTTAAACAATCAAATAATCTCTCCCTTGGGCTCATAAATATTAATCACATAAACCTTCTTTCAACTCAAATATTAATTAAATAGGATGATGTTTTTTATTTTATAGAGTGTATATATTTTTATATATATTTTTTAAAAAATATAATGTAATAATTTTGAGTCGAAAGAAGGTTTATGTGATTAATATTTATGAGCCCAAGGGAGAGATTATTTGCTTGTTTAAATTAATTAATGTTTTTAATTGGTTGCTGGTTTTAACCAACGGTATAAATGGATCAAGGATTTTAAATTGATCATCTGATGAAGTCCATTTAATTAGGACGTAAACGCATGGTGTGATACAAAGCGTTAATGTGTTTACGTGTTTTTGGAGTTGTATAGTAAGAAATTTGTATTTGGCCTAAATAGGTTCGCGGATTCTTTCTGAGCTTCAGCACTCTTTTTGTGTACTTAAGCAAAAGTTATGTGAGGAGGAGTGTTTTACTTGGGTATGGAATACTAATTTTGATGTAGTGTGTGTTCACACTGGGACAGCTCACCTGCCATTTTTTTTTTCTTTACAACTAAATTTATTTGAAAGGGGTTTCTGCCAAGAATTTAGTGTGCTGCTTGAGGATTAGTGTTTTGGAGATATTGTATTTATGTGAAAGTGTTGTGTGTGTGGTTTGTGCAGACTGTTTGACAACTTATCATACAACCAACTTGTTCCAGCATTTCTGACCCCAGTCTAAAGCATCTTCCTTGATTACAGCATGGATACTTACCCAATTTTCTGGTCCAACTTCCATAGGTTTTAGAAAGAAAAAAAAAAACAACTTACCAGAGAGCCGTTGCCATCTCCATGGGCTCAGTCTTTACCTCAGCTGACGGTGTGTGACTCTCTAGTGGCTATCGGTTGTTGCTCAGACCACTCACATCTCTGGGTTCCTCTGGCATAGTTCTTTCAGCTACCATGAGCCTGGGATCAGCCACTTCCTCTTAGGCTGTTCCTGTGTCCGAACCGGGCATGGTAGAACCATCTTTACTAGAACATGGAGACATACCAGGGGGTGCTGCTGGATGTGTCTGGAGAAGACACCTCTTGGTGGAGCAGATGTCAGGGGACGGTTCATAAAAGTTCATTCCTAGTTGCTGTGACTGCAGTGGCTGTATAATTAGCATAATATGTTAATGACAACTTCTAGTACATCAGCCACTGGCATTTGGGGGAGTTTTGCAGAGTTGCCGTGTTGAGGGTGTGGATGTTCTTCATCTCACATTGCTGCAGTCCTTACACTTGGGTAGTCCGCTGTCCTCGGTCGGCCCGAATATCAAAGTATAAGGCTGACATCGGTCAAGGCGCATAAGACTGACATCAGGACGTCAGGGTACAAATGCGCATGACCGACGTCATATCCTCAGTCTTTTTTGCCGCATGGTCCGATGCAGAAGCAGCGTTGCAAGTGCCATTCGGCGTTCTGAAATTTTTCGAATTCGGAGTTTCAGACCGAGTCAAAGTTGGCTAAGTACCCGCTAGAATATTTTAGTTTTTCTTGCCTCAGTGGTTTACCGGATGTCAGAAAAAGTGAATAACTGTATTTCTTGTGGGAAACAGATACCGCATAGAGATTATCATACTTTGTGTATTCCTTGTTTGGGGCCTGAGCACGACGTTGTTGGGTGTCGCTTTTGTGCTAGGTTTAATAAGCGCACTATTAAGCGAAGGTTAGATTGTGCCAGGTTAGTCTTCGGGAAGCGGTGCAATTATAATATGCCGTCGGATGCTCCGACGCTTCTTCGAAGAAGCGCAAAGACAAAGCAGCTAAGCCCAGGCAAGAAGAGTCATCCGTACCGGACGCCGGTTCTTTGGAGGTGTCTGTGAACCGGGGGTTCCGCCGGAGGTTTCTCTGGAGTCCCAGGGGGAGACTTTGTTATTACAGGATGTGGCCTCTCAGGAGGCAGGTCAGGCTGAAGGGGCTTCTCAGGTTACTGTACTCCCCTCCCTTCCTAGGGTGGTTAGGCCCTCTCCTTCTGTTTCCAAGGCTTCTCCCAGAGGCAGGCCAGGTTTAGCTTCTGTTGGTGTCACTCCTAGTTCATCAGGATCTGTGCCCAAGAAGCACATGCTTAAAATGGCAGAAGATTTAATTACTTTAATTAGAGGTTCTTTGCCCCTCCTGATAAGAGGCCTAGGGTGGAACCAGAGTTGGGGAGTTTTGAGCAGGCTTCGATGTTTCAGAGTCTTCGGCTGAAGACTTGCAGGAGTATTCTCCTTATTCTGATTCTGATGTGGATGATTCTACTCCTTCTGCTTCTCCTCCAGAGGATTTTACTTTTCAGAGACTCTTCATTCCATGAGGGAACATTTTAAGTGGGAAGGTCAGGACTTCTCTGATTCCAGGAAAAGGCTTAGGGAATTTTTGTTTTACCCCAGCATAGGCCTTTGGCTATACCTCCTGTTCTGGATGTTGTGGAAGATGTGTTTGCAGAGGCTTCTCTTAATCCTGATTCTTTGCCTCCTGCTCCTGTTAAACCGGATAGGTATTACAGGGTGCCTGAAGCTCATAAATATCTTTTTAAGAGTCCTAGGGCGGACCCAGAAACTGTTAGTCAAGGGCCTAAGGGTGTCAAGGCTTCTGTTGTAAAAAATCCGGTTCCTCCAGATAAAGAGGCCAGGGCATTGGATAGATGGGGAAAGAAAGTCTATACTTCTTCCACCTTAGCTATGAGGGCTTTGAATTGCCAGTTTCACATGTTGAAATACCAAAACTATCTACTTTCTCAATTGAAGTCTAAGGTAGATGCTCTGGCGGAAGGTATTGAGTGTAAGGAATTACAGGATTTGGTACATGTTTCTGAACAGGTGGATAAGCATTCTTTGCAATGTGGTTTTGATGTTGTACAGGCCTCGTCTAGGGTGGCTGCCACTGGGTCAGTTCTTCGCAGGCACGCCTGGCTGAGGGATCAGAATTTATCTGACCATGTTAAGACAAGGATTTTAGATGCTCCTTTACAGTCTGATGTGTTGTTTGGTTCCCCTGTGGAGGCAGTCTTAAAGAAAATGGAAGACAAGGCTAAGTCTATGCAGACTGTTAAAGATTTTTTGCAGGTTCAGCCTCCGAAGTTTAGTAGGAATTGGCCTACCAAGGGGTGGACGTATCCTTCTTATGATTCCCAGTCTAGGGGTAGATCTAGACGTGGTAGGGGCAGAGCTCAGGGCTCTTTCAGGCCTAGAACAGGAGTTCACCTGCACAGTCTTCGGGTGAGGGCAGGGGTCAGTCCTTTCAGAACAGGCCCAATGACCTACCTTTTCAGCTGCCAGAGCCTTCTCGTCTGGCAGCACCTTTGGGAGGAAGGTTGGCACTTTTCAAGGAAAATTGGAGTTTAATTACCCAAGACAGATGGGTATTGGATATCATACACCAAGGTTACAAGTTTTATTTCCATACCTTGCCTCCTTTCAAAGGCATGCCAGACGCTCCTCCTCACCACAGAATAGGGGCTCACAAACAAATTTCTCTGCTACTTCAAATACAGCCGGTCCCTCTGCCAGAAGTGGGCCTAGGATTTTATTCTCGCCTGTTCCTAGTACCAAAGAAGGGGAACACGTGGAGACCAATTTTGGATTTATCTATCCTCAACACTTATCTGGACATTCCCAAGTTCAAAATGTTGACGTTACAACAGCTTTTACCTCTGCTGGGCAAAGATCACTGGATGGTAACTCTGGATCTCAAGGAGGCTTACCTTCATGTTCCTATCAGACTAAGTTGCAGGAAGTATCTGCGTTTTCGGGCTGGGACTTCTCATTATCAGTTCTCTGCATTGCCCTTTGGCTTATCTACTGCCCAGAGTGTTCACGAATGTTCTGGCTCCAGTGATAGCTTTCTTCAGGCTAAAAGGAATACAGATTTATCCTTATTTGGACGATTGCCTGATTCTGGCTCAAGGAAGGTACGAACTTCTTCATCATTTGCAATATGTGATAGCAGTGCTAAGATGCCTGGGGTATTCTGTGAACGAAATAAAGTCCAGTCTAGTACCCTCTCAGGACATGTGCTTTCTGGGTGTAAGACTGAATACAGCATCCCAGATGGCCTTTTTGACCCCGGACAAACAAAAGAATCTTTCCCTTTACTTCCATCAATTGTCTCATCAGTCCAGGCTGACTGCAAGGACAGTCCTTCAAGCCTTGGGGTTCATGGCATCTTGTATTCTGGTGCTTCCCAATGCCAAACTGCATATGAGGAAGCTACAATGGTATCTCAAAATGTATGGACACAGCACTGCCAGGATATGGACACTGTCATTCAGATAATACCTTGCATTCAAAAGGAATTTTGTGGTGGGCTCAGGAATGTCACCTAAACAAGGGACTCTCTGTGACCCGCCAGAGGCGAGTCAGATTCTAACGACAGATGCCTCAGACAAAGCTTGGGGAGCTCATCTAAATGGAAAGTGGATACAAGACACGTGGCCTGCCAGACTACAACATCTACATATCAACCTGAAGGAGATGTTAGCAGTCCAATTTGCATTAATAGCTTTCAAGGATTTACTTCTTCCAGGGCAGGTGTTGATTCTAACAGACAACACAACTGTCATGTGGTACATCAACAAGCAAGGGGGAACACATTCTTATCCTCTATGCAGGCAAGCAATGATTTTGTGGGAGACTGCTCTCAGTTTACAGCTAAATCTTCAGGCAAGGTTTCTGCCATGAGCACAGAACTCCTTAGCAGATGTGTTAAGCAGACGAATTATGGATCCCCACGAGTGGAAATTGGATCCTCATGTATTTCAGAAATTGACAGTGTCATGGGGAACTCCAGACATAGATCTGTTCGCTTCTCCACTAAACTACCAGCTGCCAAAGTTTTGCACAAAAAGGTTTCATCCCACAGCCTGGAAAGTGGATGCTCTTTCTTTCAATTGGAGCAATCTTCATGTGTATGCCTTTCCACCTCTGCCTCTCCTCCCAAAGGTACTCCTAAAGGTCAGACAGGACAAGCCAAAGATGATTTTAATAGCTCCAGATTGGCCTCGACAGCACTGGTACCCTTTACTGAGAAGTCTGGTACGGGAGCCTCCATGGCCTTTGCCTTCGATTCCACACCTGCTGTCTCAGGAGAACAGTCATTTACTCAATATCAAACTTCACTCTCTTCACCTAACAGCCTGGCATATTCTGTTTTGAACCCTGAGGGTCTCAACTTCCACAGCAAGTTTTGAATGTTATTTTGGAAGCCAGAAGGCCTAGTACAAGGAAAGTGTACGCAGATAAATGGAAGAGATTTTTATTTTGGAGTGCAGCAAAGGAATTTGATGTTTCTGAGCCTAATTTAAGTGTGGCTCTTCAATATCTTACTGAGTTACTGGACAAAGGTTTGTCCTTCTCTTCTATTAAGGTTCATGCTGCAGCAATTTCTGCTCACTATGACTGTGACCCACCATTGTTTTCTCATCCTTTGTTCAAGCAATTTCTTAGAGGGGCAAAGAATATAAGACCCCAATGAGAGCTCCTACTCCTGCTTGGGATCTCAATTTTGTGTTGGAGAAACTCACTCTACAACCTTTTGAGCCTGCAGCTACTGCCGAGTTGAAATATTTATCATGGAAGACTGCTTTTTTGTTGGCCATCACCTCTGCAAGAAGGGTTTCTGAATTACAGGCCCTTATGGCAGTTGAGCCTTCTTAATTTTCCATAAGGATAGGGTATCTTTAGCATTAATCCTTCCTTTATGCCTAAAGTGGTTTCTAGTGTGGCTTTAAACCAAACTATTCATTTGCCTACTTTTTATGCAAATCCCCAAAATAAAGGGGAAAAGATTTTGCACACTTTAGATGTACACAGGCAGTTGCGATATTATTTGAGCAGAACTAAAGGGTTCAGGCAGTCTCAGCAGTTATTTGTTTCTTTTGCTTTGAGTTCTCAGGGCAAGCCTGTGTCAAAACAAACTATTTCTAAGTGGATTGGGTTTTGCATTGCTTTCTGTTATTCCCATCATGGTAAGGAGATTCCAGCTGGGATTAGGCCTCATTCCACTAGGGCTACTGCCAGTTCGACAGCTTTTTTAAGGGGGGTGGCAACTAAAGATATTTTGGAGGCAGCTACTTGGAGTTCAGTGCATACTTTCTCTAAGCATTATCACCTTCCACTTTACTCTAAATCTAGGGCTGGTTTTGCCACTGCTATTTTACAGGGCATTTTGGCAGCTCCTGCTGCTTTATAGTTTTGCCATCCTCCCTTACCTCTGCTTTGGGATTCTGCCCAAGTGTAAGGACTGCAGCAATGTGAGATGAAGAACATAGTACAGTTTTGTACCTACCATAAATGTAGATGTTCGAAGATCCACATTGCTGCAGTCCAATTTACCCTCCCTCCTTCCCCTCTGTAGTTAGAGGCGGTTGTGTGGGTTGGGTTGTAAATATTGTGTATATTGTATATATTGTACATATTATTGGTGCAAGGGTGGTTGGTTGGTTGTTTGCTGTCTTTTGGTTTTGACCTTTCTTTTTGGGGTCTTCTGACATCTGGGGCAAGAAAAGACTGAGGATATGACGTCGGTCATGCGCATTTGTACCCTGACGTCCTGATGTCAGTCTTATGCGCCTTGACCGACGTCAGCCTTATACTTTGATATTCGGGCCGACCGAGGACAGCGGACTACCCAAGTGTAAGGACTGCAGCAATGTGGATCTTCGAACATCTACATTTATGGTAGGTACAAAACTGTACTTTATAACAGTGTGCTTGTCTTCATCACAGCTCAACATGGCCCAGGTGGTTCATAGGCAAGTGCTAGGCTAACTGACCTTGCAAGCCACATTAAGCATAGCCAGTTTCCCTTCAAAGGTGAGACTCAAACCCTGTACCTTGTGTCTGTGAGGTAAACACTTTAACTGATATGTCAACCCCCCACCACTACTTCTGCCATCCCCCTGTCATTACATCTCACTGTACTTCTCTCTATTACTTGCGAGTGCCATTTCAGGCAGTGGTGATGCTGTAGCTCAGAAGTCTTAAGCTGAGCAGTCAGTTGTCATTCTTTGGTGGTCAGGTGATATGCTGTTGTGACTGCAGCATTGCCTATCATTACATTCCTGTAACTTTCTTTGCCTACTCCACAGTGTAGTCCACCATTCACTGTTCTGAGTCATGGACTATCCACTGGATCCCCTTTTGCATACCTACTGTGTACACGTAAGAGTCTAGGCATGCAGTTGTGTATATCCCTACTCCATTGTGTTAAAAAGGGAGTCTAGGGGTCTTCTATGAATTGCACAGGTATGGTGCACTGGTTTTAATGTGCACCATTCCTGTAAAATTGCTTATTTTTCATAAATAGCACCCGTAATCCATACACTTGTATGTATTTTAACATCAGGCTGTCCTTTAGCTTTAAATAAAACTTTTCATTAGCTAAAGTATATTCCATGCTTTCTGTTTAGTATGTTTTATCTCATACAACTGTAATACCACCCTTGAATGCATTTACTATCTCAGTGTTGCCATTATTCTCAGAATTATTTAAAGCCACTTTTTCTAGTCTGGATAGGTTATCACAAGACACTGCAGATAAGATGTCAGGTGATAGCTTTTGTGATGACGTGAGGTAGTGCCAGCTGTGCCAGGGGGAGTAGGGCAGTGCATGTGTAACATATGCCAGCATAGCTAGCTGGACTTTTGTAAAGAATTATATGTCATTTGAATACCAAACTGATTTCTACAGATGATTGTGTTAAAAATGTATCAACAGTGGGTCCTGCCGGACAGAAAAGAAATATACATGTATGTCAGACTGTAGTGTTGTAACTGATGAAATGTATATATTTTAACAGAGGATACTGGAAGGGAAGGGATTAAGCTCATCCCAGCTAACCTTAAGAAAAATAGCCTGAAATTAAAATGACCAGGTTTAGGCCATAAAAGTTTTATCTCACAGGTAAATAACCAAAACAACAAACTAAAACACTTACTGGAAACTCTGCCAGAGAATACACAACCAAGTACAATGAACTGTTTATTAAAACAAATAATAAGCACTTTTCATTTAAAAAGCATACAGACGACTTCAGGTAAAACCAGAACAATTCAAAATTTGCACTTAAATAGCTTCCTTGTCACATGACACCAGTCTAAGCAAAGTAAGTGTATATTTAAACCAACAGTTGTCAAGACAAGTACATGTATTTAAAACCATGTGTTTAAGATATAAAAATGAGAATAACTGTTGTTCATCACTAACTTAAGCCAGAACATAAGCAAAAATGATGCACAATTGCTAATGCATTCACCTTAAAAAATAAAAACAGATGATAATAAATATAAGCATATTATTTTTCATATGCCTTCCTCTTGAGTAAGCACTGTATAGATATAATATCATTAAGCCCTGGGGGGACCGAAACATTCAAAAATATCTGCCACCAAAGCTCTCGCTTTATCTCTCTCTCCCTCCTTCCAGTTAATTGTTTCCATGGCCCACATCTAGGGCTGACCTCTACTTTCTGAATGGCAACAAACAGGAAATGATGGTCTGTAAACTGGTGAATCACTCAATGATGTTTTATATCTTAAACACACTGTTTTAAATACATGTAATTGTCTTATAGGTTCATAGGTTGGTACTAGGCTATCAGCCCTAGGGCCTATACAAGCCTAGCCATAACAATTCCCTGGCTATTTCTTCCCACAGTATTTACTTCCCTGGACCCCTGTCTAGCAGGGCAACTGACGTGATCCCTGGGGTGAATTTCCTATCTCCCATCCAATCATCAAGGTTCATTTTAAAGAGGGCCAAAGAGGCGCTTTGCTTGACATGTATGGACAGTCTATTCCAGAGTCTTGGGAGTCTCTGGGTCAGGAACCTATCCCTCCAGCATGTTTTGTTCATTGTGATGACAATAGATCCCTGGAGTGTGTCTCTCTGAGAGATTGGTATTTCTTTAACTGTAGCATGTCCAACAGCTCTGGGTTTGACATAGCCTTGTATGTTAAGCAGAGATTGCCTCTGAGTAGACGATATGTGACAGAGTATAGATGGAGTTTTTTTAAACGGTCAGCAAAGAGCATCTGTTTTAGGCCTGTGATTCTTTTAGTGAGGTATTTCTGCAGCCTTTACAGTTGCAGATGTCTTGAGAGGTACATACCAAACAGGGTGGTGTATTCTATAATGGGTCTAATGAGGGATGAGTACAGTGGGACAATAACCTCCTTTTTTCTGGATGAAAAGCCCTTAGTGATGAGATGTGCCACATAGAAGGATTTCCTGACTGCTGTGGCGATGTGGTTATCGAAGGTGAGACCACTGTCCACCTGTGTCCCTAAGTCTCTTAGCTCACTTTTGGTGTTTAGTATACTGCCACCTATGTGGTAATTCACAGGTGCATGTTTTTTCCCAAAGGGGATAACTATACATTTCTTGGCATTGAGGTTGAGCCCATGGCTCTGGCACCAAGCATCTGTTTCTGTAAGGCCCTTTTGTTGAATATCCACATCATTTGGGGATTCAATAATGGCTTCCAGTTTGCAGTCATCTGCAAACTTTGTTAGCCAGAGTTCCTTAGTGTTGGCCTGTACTACAGAGAAGTAGATGCCAAACAAGAATGGTCCCAGGACTGAACCCTGAGGTACTCCACTTGTCTGGAGCTAGATTTGGATCGGCTACTTTTACAGTGTGAGTTGTGTCAGTAAGCCAGTCGGTAACCCATTGAGTGATGTAAGAATTAATGCCCAGCTTAGTAAGTTTATCTGTGATTCGATAGTGGGGGATGGTGTCGAAGGCCTTGGCAAGGTCCAGATAGGCTGTGTGGACCACCTTACCCTTGTCTATGACTCTGGAAACTGATTCGAAGAAGTCAGTCAGGATCAGGAGACAAGGCCGGCCCTTCACGAACCCAAACTGCGTGGGGTCCAGTGTTTGAAGGTTGCCAATGTCTTTGTTTATAAGTTCCATGATAATACGTTCCGTGGCCTTGCAGATCAGGCTCGTCAGACTGATGGGGCGGTAGTTCCCGGGATCCAAGGTGGATCCCCCCTTATGGAGTGGGATAGCTGTAGCTGTGCACCACTCAGTGGGTATGAAGCATGAGGTGAGGCTATGATTAAACATGACACTTGGGTGAGGTGCCAGTTCATTTTGTAGTTCATGTAGTACACAGCTTGGGATGTCGTCTGATCCCATGGATGCTGTATTCTTAGCTTTGGAGAGTGCATTTCTTTACCTGTGTGGCTGTTATTACTGGAATTTGGCAATCTTTCGGTATTGAGACGGGCCCTTTAGGGGATGAGAAGGGGGGTGAAGTTTGCACTGAATCGATCTGCCAGGATATTGGCAATATCCTTGGGATCAGTATATTTAATGCCATTCTGTTGTAGCTCAGAGCAGATCGGAGCATTGCCATTTAGATTCTTGACATAGCTGTAGAATGCCTTGTGGTTGTCTTTGGAATCTTTGGCAATTTTATTTTTGTAACTAGCTTTGGAGGATTTTGAGGGATCTCAACTTTTTATTGAGGCTGGTAAGGGAGTCTTTTGCATCCTGGGATTTCCCTCTTTTCTGCAACAGTTTCTTCCTTTTATTGTAAAGTTTGTTTATGGCAAGGTACCACCAGATTGGCTTCCTTTTTTTGGAGGAGAGCGTCTTGGGTCTGTTTGGGATGGCATGATTCATGCACGAGTGGATGTATTCGTACAGTGCCTTAGTGTAGGATTCATCAGTCAAACTTTCGGTTCCCATCTGCATGGGTGTCATAAAGTTTGTCACTTTTGTCTTGAGTAGCATGAAGTTGGCTTTGGAGAAGTTTTTTACGGAGGTTTTCTTACTGGGGGGTGGGGGTGGGATGTGGATGTCAAGGGGGATTAACTTATGGTCAGACCTGACCAACGAGGGGGTGACCATAGGTGTGGAGCATCGATTTCCTGTGTTGGTAATGACCAGGTCTAGGATATTGGAGCCCCTGGTGAGACTAAGGATTAGTTGATCCAGGGCATTGGAATTTATGAATTCTAAGAACCGTTGGGCAAAGGTGTTGGTACATGAGTATTTTTCCCAGTTAATGGCAGGGTAGTTGAAATAACCCAGTATTGAGGTGTTTAGTTTTATCTTAATATTTTCCAGTATGTTTAGAAAGGTGTAGTGAGAATCTTGGGGCATGGTGGGGGATCTGAGGATTGCATTCTTACCTAGTGTTAGTTGCACCTGGAGAATTTCAGACGCATTATGTTGGGCAACTAGGCTGGTGTTGTGAATATCCTTGGTGAATATGGACACTCTTCCACCTTTAGTGTTTCGGTCCAGGTTTGGTGGCTGGAAAGTGTGGTAAGAGTTGTAGCCTGGTATTGCAGGGGTGCTCTCTAGAGCCTTGAACCAGGTCTCAGTTACTGCACAGATATCGATGTTCTCCATTTTTAGAAATGCTTTGAGAGAGTCCATTTTGAGGTTTAGACTTCTAGCATTGAGTAGCATTACCTTCAGATTTTGCATGCTTGTACCTGTTAAAGTGGTGGTTTTGTCCTTTGAACTTTGCCTAAAAAAGGCACTGTAGCTGTGGCAAGAGCCTTGGCCAGTAACCTGAATCCCAGGGGCGACAGGTGCAGACCATCTCTGGCAAAGCATCGTGGTCTGTCGATCATGTTGTCTCAGGCAGACAAATATTGAATTTCCTTTGAATGACACCAGAAGCGTAGCCAGTTGTTGAAGTCAGTCATTTTGTCCTTATATTGTGGTGTCATCCTGGGTGAATGCAGGATGTTACTCAGGGCTAGGGTCATACCTGCCTGGGCCACATGATCCGAGAGCTCTTCCATGTCGCTCTTCATCTAGTCCAGGGAGGTACGTCTCAAGTCATTCACTCCAACATGGACAATGACAGAGTCATATTTGTACTTGTTGTGGAGTGACTTGAGTGCATGCGTTATGTCGCAGATCCTGGCCCCTGACAGGCAGCTGACTGTAATTTTCTCCTTGTTCAGCCTGGTGAATGGGATATCAGTGTGCCTGACTAGTCACCTATGACTAAAGTGTTGGGTACGTTGTCTTGCCTTAGGGGCTGTTGTTGGGTGGCACACTGGTGTTGTGAACTATGTGACACTTTAGTTGTGATTGGTGTTTGTTTGCCTACGATTAATTTCTCCTTATTAACAAGGAGAGTTGAGTGCTTGTATCAGTTTAAGACTTCCTTGTGCTTTCCAGCAGGTTTTTAAGCAAGTGCTAGTCACAGGGATGCTTAAGGTAAGATGAAAAATGGTTTATCCTAAACACTGCAGTGTGCACTAGAGGAGTTAGATGTGAAAGTAGGTAACTTATGTTTTACCTGTCTAAAAAGTTAAGTTTTAGTGGAGTCACTATTTTTAAAACAGCAAGATAGATTGAAAGGGGGGTGGTCACTTTTGTATTCTGGTACTATGGAATAAATTAGGGTGGCCAATAAAATAGTTGAAGGGAAGTGATTTCACAAAATGATAATTTTGTACTTACTCACACAAGCCAGTAAAAGCAGTGGTATTTTAAATATACACTTGCTGTGCTTAGATTGGTGCCATGTGACAAGGAAGCTATTTAAGTACAAATTTTGAATTGTTCTGGTTTTATCTGAAGAAGTCTGTATGCTTTTAGACAAAAGTGCTTATTATTTGTTTTAAGAAACAGTTCATCTTACTTGGTTATGTATTCTCTGGCAGAGTTTCCAGTACGTTTTTTAGTGCATCTCACAGGTCTAAATGCAGCAAGAGACGCAATGTCTGTGAAAAGCCTGGGCTGGGATCTTGATCTATTGTCCTTAGTGGTAAGCTAATTTCTACCCTGGGGTGCCAGAGAATGGCTTGTTAGTTTCTGAAGGAAAGGTGGAAGTGTTGTTAATTGTTTTACACTTTCCAGATGCTGTAATAAATCTTAGCTAAAGTTTTGTGTGTATATTGTGACACACCAGTGCCAGATCCTGCCTCAGTTTATAGTGAGAGGACAGTATGAGAACCACAGAGTCAGGTGGCCAGATGTGATGTCACTCTGTAGCCAGTAAGTAACTAGGAACAGTAATTCTTCAGTCAGTTAAGAAAAATGTAATGAGATTAGCTAAATGTTGTTTTTTACTGTTTCAGAGTCTTTCCATCTGTGTTGTTTATATTTCCTGTGATTGAAACTCTGGTGTTTATTGTCAATAGATATTCAGTATTTTCATGTTTTTTATTATTTGTTATTAAATATATCTAAACCTTTTATTGTGCCTGGTCTTTTAGAAAATATTTAATTTTTGAGAGTATTTGCATTTAATAGTGGCATTGTGGCTCCACGTTCCTGCAAGTATTGCTGCTTGGTTAAACACTACTATTTGTATAAGTATTAATTTTACTAAGTGTAATTGGGTACCTTGATAAGAGCCTTAAAGTAGCTGCCTTTGGGTGTTCTGGAGACTGCAAATCTACCTTGTACTCTGGGTGGAGGTGGCAGAGCAGGTAAGCTGTGCCAACCTTTCCCAGTTTACGGGTGGAGGTGTAAAAATCAAATCTCAAAGAGAGTATATGTGACAGCTACTTGGAATAGAGACACTGAGAGCATGGATTTCACAGAAGCAGTGGTGGAGGACTTTGCTTTGAATGAACACCCGGCTAAGAACTCATCTCTGCTGTGTCAGTGGGGAATTCTTACTTGGGGCCTGGAGCGAAAGCTCAGCCCCAGGACTGGATTGTGTATTCTCTGTGTGCTGTTAAGGGAAATTGTACTTGATGCATAGAGTTGTATCTGAAAATACTTTGTCTGTTTTTCTGACAGTGAACATTTCCCACTGGTGGCAGTGGTGAGGATTGAGGCTCTTGATCAGTGACCCAGAGGAAAAATGTCACAGTTTGCAGTTGTACTTTTATCACAAAATACAGCAGTAACAGTTCTAGCTTTAGAACTATATTGAATATGCTCGATTACCGCAGTCATGTGACTCCAACCCAGCAGTCAGAAACTAAGAGCTAAAGCTCTTTCCTGCTCTTATGCTGTACTTCCATCCATTCGCAACCCCTTTTCCCATTTTTTGTTCATGGGGTAGGGGTGTCCGTTCAACATTGACTATCATCTACAGCCAAGTTTTACACTACCGGGTGGCTAGCCCTGCCACTGTAGTTCTTCCACACCACACTCGCACCTATGGCTAATTTAGAGTATCCAGTCCACCTACTTCCTGTCTTTGAAATATGGGAGGAACCTGGAGCACCCGGCCGAAATTCACATGAACACATGGAGGACTTGCAGACTCTACACATAAGTCATCCCAGCCGAGAATCAAACTGGGAGACCTCTTTCTATGAGGCAACAATGCTCAATGCTGTACTTGTTTTTTCCAAATCCTCAGGCTTTGTTTGCTGTCATTGCGATCAGATGTGTTCTTCACATACCTCTCAACTGTACAGACTTTTGCAGAATGACCAGTTTTTTGCCTCATATTTTTGGATCGTTTTTCATAAAATTGTGGTTTTCTGGCAAATTATTGGCAAATCATTAAAGATTTGAAGTTAGAAAATAATGACAGACATTCGAGTTTCCGACTTCATACCCTTGAGAAAATTCATGCTAATGCACTTGTTCTATCAACTTTTTAAGTTTGTAAGAGCAATATTTAAAAATTGTTCCAATTTTATTTATGGCTTTGTACAGATTTCTTGCTGTAAGAGGTTGAGAGTTATGGCAACTTCTTCAGAGCCTAATTAAGTGTGTTGGTTAAGAAGTTTGCTATAGAACTCCTGTGTCTGCATTCCCCTATGTTCTTAATTTCTGTCATTAAAAAAAATTCTACAATATTCTCTCAACTTGCCTTAGTTTTCCGGGATTAATTAGGCTGACCCTAGAACTGGGTTGAAAGAAACTTTTTCCCAGTGTGGATTTGGTGCTGGAGACATTGGAGCTCTTGACCTTTCTGGTGTGTTCGACACTAGTGAGATTGGGATTCCTTAGTGCTGAACACCCCCCCCCCCCAACTCCCAATGCACTTGACACCAGTTCTGTCAGTGTTGACTGCATCTTGGTGTTGAATCCTTAGTGTCAAGCCTGTGGCCCCATCTTCAGTGTGAATGCTTTTGGTAACATTTTCGGTGTTGAGGTCCTCTGCATTTGGGGTTTCTGCTTTGATCTTTGTCTGAGCTCTCCATGTGGTATCCATCAGGGGCTCTGCACTTGGGGCTGTCAATGTCTGCCTTTTATGGAATGACACTGTAATGAGGCAGTTGTCTTCAGTGCTGATGGTCTACTCTTTGACAACTTAGACAGGAGATGCTCTGGCTCTGTACCTCAACACCATTCAAACTGCATTGCTGAGCCCTCCACATCAAACTCTGGGACAATGCATTGCTGAGTGTCTCAAATCTTCACACTATCAGGAACACCGTGAGTCTTAATGCATTTCAGATTAATATCAAGTACAAAGTAAAATATGCGAGTAAAGCTAACTTCTTAATTACTATACCAAGTTATAACCCTTTGGATCATCACTGATGTTCGTGTTTCACTGTGTCTGCTGCTGTCGCCCCTTCCCTGACGTCAGGTCATCAGGGGTATAAAAGATGCGGCCGACTCCATTTTCTTCAGTCTTTCTTGCTGCGTAGTGCCCGAAGCAGAAGCAGTTCGCAAGTGCTGGTCGGCCGACTCCTGAGATTTTCGTGTTCGAATTTCAGATCCGAAATCTTCAATAAAGCTAAGTACCCCATTGGGGAAATTTTTTCTTGCTCCAGACCGATGTCAGAAAAAGTTAATAATTGTATTTCTTGTGGAAAGCAAATACCTCATAAGGACTTTCATTCTTACTGCATTCCATGCCTAGGGCCCTGATCACAACGTTGCTGGTTGTCGGTTTTGTGCTAGATTTAACCAACACACTATTAAGCGTCAGTATGATTTTGCTTTAAACTATTTCGGACGCCGGTTTAATTATCCAGAAATGTCGTCGAATAGCCATCCGACTACCAGAGTTCACAAAAAACGCAAAGAAAAGGAGAGAGATAGACAATCGAGGCCTAATACCGATGACAAAGCTTCTCCTAAGCCAGTTGCCGGTTCACCGGTTCTCAGTGAGGCGCTTTCGCAGCCCCTGACGCCTGCTACTTTACAGTCGCAGGCCACTACCGACTCCCACGTGGAGTCAGCCATGCCACTGGATACTCAAGGTATTGGAGCCTCGGATACTATTCCTTCAGATGGGTCCAGAGCCGCTGAGCAGGCACAAGCTTTTGAGGGTGTATTCAGACCTAAACATCTTTACATTAAACCAACCTCAGCTTCAAAGGCAAAGACCAAAGCACCTTCTAAAGCAAAGAAACAGACTCAAGAGCCATGTGGACAGGCCTCTATGCCCAAAAAACAGATGCTCAAAATGGCCGAAGACTTAATTACCTTGATCAGGGGTTCCCATCCCCCTCCTGTTAAGAGGCCTAGGCAAGAGACTGACTATAAATCTTCAGATCAGGTTTCTATTTCTTCTGATTAGGAATACCCCCCCCCCCCCATGAAGATTCTGATGCTGAAGAATCTATACCTTCAGCTTCTCCTCCAGAGAACTGTTCATTTGGGGAAACCTTGCATACCATGAGGGAGCATTTCCACTAGGAGAGCCAAGATTTTTCAGAATCTAAAATGAGGCTCAGGGATTTCCTTTTTCTACCTCAACACAGGCCACTAGCCCTTCCACTTGTGGTAGATATTGTACATGATGTGTTTTCGGAGTCTAGTCTTACCCCTGACTCCTTACCTCCAGCTCCCGTTAAGCCTGACAGATATTACAGGGTTCTTGATTCTCATAAATTCCTTTTTAAAAACCCTGCTGCAGACCCCGAAACTGTTTCACAGGGTCCCAAAGGAGTTAAGGCTTCCACTGCAAAAAACCCTACCCCCTCTGACAGAGATTCTAGGGCACTGGATAGATGGGGGAAAAAGGTTTACACATCTGCTACCTTGGCTATAAGGGCCTTAAACTGTCAGTTTCATATGCTCAAATATCAGCAACATGTCATGGCATTGCTTAAACAGAAAATGATATTAAACTCTGAATGTGCAGAAAACAAGGAAATGCAGGATTTATTGCATGCAGCTGAACAAGCTGGAAAGCATACTTTTCAGTGTGGTTTTGATTATTTGGAGGCTTCCTGCAGGGCCACAGACAAGTACAGCCACCTTGGTTTAATAGACATTGGCCTACTAAGAATTGGTCCTTTCTTGTGTCGGACAGACCTCAAAGGGGCAGACCCAGACGCCCTAGAGGCAGATCCCAGGTGTAAGGTTTCTACAGGTCAAAGCAATGGGGTGCTTCTACCTCCAAAGCTGGAGAAGACAAATCACAACCATACAGGAAACAGTCCCAATGACTTCCCCCTGCCTGCACCAAGCACTTATCTCCTGGCAGCACCCTTAGGGGGAAAATTAGCACGTTTTTCTCAAAATTGGCACATAATAACCTAGGACAAGTGGGTTCTAAATATTGTGTCACAAGGGTACAAGTTCCATTTCCATACCCTGCCAAAGGCAAACGGCTGGCCAGATCTGCCAAAAATCAGTGGGTAGAGGCACAAAAACAAGTCTCATCCCTCATGGACATGGGGGCCATTCAACAAGTACCAGAGCAAGAGCAGGGACAAGGATTTTACTCAAGACTGTTTTTGTTACCCAGAAAGGACAAGACCTGGAGACCAATACTGGACCTGTCTACTCTGAATACATTCCTGGATATACCAAAATTCAAGATGATGACTTTGCAGCAGCTTCTGCCCATGCTGGGCAAGAACGCTTGGCTGGTGACTCTAGACCTAAAAGAGGCATACCTGCATGTCCCACTCAGACAGTCATGCAGAAGATACCTCAGATACAAGGCTGGCTCAATGCATTACCAATTCTCTGCACTGCCCTTTGGCTTATCTACTGCGCCCAGGGTCTTTACAAAGTGCCTGGCACTAGTAATTGCATTCTGCAGACAAAGAGGAATACAAATACATCCTTACTTGGACGACTGTCTAATTCAAGCAGAGAACAAGGACATTCTTCTATAGCATCTGGCGTTTGTGAAAAGACTTCTAACATGCCTAGGGTGTACACAGTCAACGAAAAGAAATCAAAACTAGTTACCTTCTCAAGAGATAATATTCCTGGGTGCAAGCTTAAATACAACTGCCCAGATGGCTCATCTCACGCCAGACAAACAAAAGCAACTGACTACCTATTTCAAAATGTTGGTAGCAAGAGCCCAGTTATCTGCAAGAAACATTCTGCAGACTTTGGGCTTTATGGCATCCTGCATCCTACTAATTCCATATGCAAGACTGCATATGAGGAAACTTCAATGGTACCTAAAAAGTGTTTGGACTCAACATTGCCACAGCCTGGAAACAATGGTTACTCTCATTCCCTGCCTACAACAGGAGTTTCGATGGTGGGCAAAGGCTTGTCACCAAAACAAGGGACAGCCATTCACATTACCCCCAGCCAGGCAAACACTTACAATGGATGCATCAGATTATGCCTGGGGGGCCCACATGGCAAGAAGATGCATTCAGGGCACATGGTCCTCAACCCAATTACATCTACATATCAATCAAAAAGAGATGCTAGCTGTTCAGAATGCCCTGACAGCCTTAAAGGACCTACTTCATCCGGGACAACTACTGATAAAGACAGACAACACCACGGTCATGTGGTATATAAACAAGCAGGGGGGCACACATTCTTACCCCCTTTGCAGACTAGCCATGGCTTTGTGGGACACAGCATTAACTTACCAAGTACATCTGCAGGCACAATTCCTGCCAGGAAGGAAAAATACCCTGGCAGATGAACTAAGCAAAAACCTCATGGATCCCCACGAGTGGCAGCTGGATCCACAAGTCTTCAGCATGATAACAAGGAAATGGGGATAAACCAAGAATACGAAAACGCATGTGGTTGTGTAATAAAAGCGTTAAAGAAGTTCGTTGGTGTCACTTTCGTGGTTGTTTAAAGAAAAGTACTGCATTCCGTTCTACGGCATTCTTTTGTTTGGATTTCAAGGAAATGGGGATGCCCGGACATAGATCTATTTGCCTCCCCTCGCAACTACCAACTAAAAAGATTCTGCACAAGGACTTGTCACAGACAAGCATGGAAAGTGGACGCCATATCTTTCAGCTGGAAAAAACTGTCAGTATATTCCTTTCCCCCACTGCCTCTCCTCCCCAAGGTACTCCTAAAGGTCAGACAGGAGAAGCCAAAAATTATGCTGATTGCCCCAGACTGGCCCTGCCAGTACTGGTTTCCAATCCTAAAGAACTTGTCTCATTGCCCAGCTTGGACCTTACCTCAAGTACCTCTTCTACTGTCCCAGCAAAACAATCAGATCCTGCACAGCCAACTCAGGACTTTAAACCTGGCAGCATGGCGGATAATGTAGTCCTACAAAACACACCCCTCAGAAAAGCTGTGATGGATGTCATTTTGGAGGCCAGAAGGCCTAGTACTAGAAAATCGTATGCTGGAAAATGGAAGAGATTCTGTGCTTGGAACCAGGCACAAGGAACTGATACAGCTGTGCCAAATATTCCTCAGATTTTGCAATACTTAACTGAGATGCTGGACAAAGGCCTATCTTTTTCATCTATTAAAATTCATGCCTCTGCCATTTCGGCTCATTACAATACAGAGCCACCAATCTTTTCTCATCGCTTATTAAAACAGTACCTCAGAGGAGCCAAAAATTTAAGGCCTCCAAGGAGAATCACCAATGCCTGCATGGGACCTCAACTATGTCTTGGAAAAACCCTGCCTCCTTTTGAGTCAGCTGCTACTGCTGATATAAAGCTTTTATCTTGGAAAACAGCTCTGTTCCTAGCAATAACTTCTGCAAGACGAGTTTCAGAGCTACAGGCACTCATGGCTGTGGAACCTTTTATCATTTTTTGTCCAGGCAGGGTCTCTCTGAGGACAAATCCAGCATTTATGCCAAAGGTGGTGTCCAGTGTGGCTCTGAACCAAACTATTCATCTGCCAACTTTTTATCCAAATCCACAGAACAAGGGGGAGAGAATTCTGCATTCTTTGGACGTACACAGCTTAGATTCTACTTGGACAGAACCAAAGTTTTCAAAAAGACAGAGCAATTACTAGGGGCTTATGCTGCAGGATCACAAGGAAAGGCTATCTCAAAGCAGACTATTTCAAAGTGGTTAGGCCACTGCATTTGTTTCTGCTAGTGCCTAAGGGCATTAGGCCACATTCAACCAGAGCTGCAGCCACTTCAGCAGCCTTTCTCAGGTGAGTACCAACCAAGAACATTTTAAGGCTGCTACTTTGAGTTCAGTGCTCACCTTTACAAAGCACTATCATCTGCCACTCTAAATCCAGGACAGGCTTTGCCAGTGCAGTTTTGCAGGGCCTCATAGCCGCTCCTAATGCTCTTTAGCTCCAGCCTCCCATCCATAGCTTTGGGACTCTACCCAAATGTAATGACTACAACAGTGAAACACGAAGACCGTAGTACAGTTGTGTACACTTACCATAAATGTAGATGTTCGAGTGTATTCACTGTTGCAGTCCAGGTTACCCACCCGCCATCCCCCTTTCTTCTGATGGAATTCTCTGATTTATATAACCTATTTGGTGTATTTGCTGGTAGATGAAGGTAAAGTTTATATTGGTGCATGTATTTATATATATATATATATATATATATATATATATATAAAATTTTGGCTACCCTTTTAGGGGGCACCTGACATCTGGGGCAAGAAAATCTAAAGAAAATGGCGTTGACCGCATCTTTTATACCCCTGATGTCAGGGAAGGGGCGACAGCAGTCGACGCAGGACCCAGGACTTTGGAATTCAGGCCGACTGAGGGCAACCTGCCAGCAGGATTACCCAAATGTAATGACTGCAACAGTGAATAGCCTTGAACATCTACATTTATGGTAAGTGTATACAACTGTACTTTCTATTGATGTTGTCAAATGTTTTCCTCCTCTCCATCTCTTTTAGTTTTGGCAACAGCTTTGCTTTTCTGTTAGCTAATGTAGACAAAAAGACTTTATAATCATGGTTTAAAATTCAGGTGGGCTTATATGAAACTCGATCCGAAAGATTTTTACCTTTATGGAGTAATACGGTAACCACAGCTTTTTCTAGGATGCTGGTTCATAGGTAGGTACTAGGCTATCTGCCCGAGGGCATTTATAAGCCTAGCCAGAGTGTGTCGGCTTTCGCCACCCCATTGATTAACTGAGCCTCTGTCAAGCAGAGCCAGTGAAGTGATCCCATGGTTGTATTTTCTGTTACCCATCCACTCGTTATACGGACATAATTTCCACCTTTTGTTGTGTGACCTGTTTATGGCAGGGGTCCATCAGACTGGTTTCCTTCTCTTAGGGGAGTGAGTCTTGGTTTTGCTAGGGATGGCAGGATCCATGCATCCTTGTAGGTGCTCATAGAGTGCAGTTGTAAAGGATTCTGCGTCTTGGGCAGTGTTACCCTTTAGCATGGAGGCTCTGAAACCTACCACCTCTGCCTTAAGTAAGGTGAAGTTTGCTGTAGAAAAGTTGACTTTACCTCATCTTAAAATATTGTTAAACAATGTTTCCAGATCTTTATTACTTTCTTCCCTTTTAACTTACACAGGAATACTGTCTGTTCCTAGAGACTTCCTTGTTGATTGGTTAAACATCATTGATTTTATCTCCTGTCTTCTTATCTTGGCTATTGTTGAGCCTCCTCTACCTCTAGTGTTGGCATAATAAGTCTTTCTTAAACATTTGTGCTTTTTCTTGGTGTCCACATTCTTCTGTTTTATACAGATTATCATAACATTTTTGAAATATATCTTAATTTCTCTATGGAGTTTGTGGTTAATTTTTTTGTTACACATTCTGTAAGTTTGGCAACAAGCCTTTCTACTTTCCATTGCCTAAGTCATTGTGCTAAAAGGTTTTCTTCTCTGGAGCTGATTATTGTGTCAGCAACTGCCAAACGTGAGCTGTATGATGGCAGTCTGGTTTATATGTACATATAACAAGGAGTCATAGAGGATGGACCACATAGAGAAACAGGCTTACACTTTGGGCACATTTGTGCTGTGAGCTTTAAACTACCTCTTTCATATGACCTGATTCCAGACACAGCTAGCAGAACAGAAGCTAGACTCTTTGAGGAAGCTTGCCACACCAGACACCCACAAGCAACTCAAGACACAGGTGATTACTGTGTTGACCATTTGTAACCTTTCCATATGTCTGCTGTACAGCACTTTGAATGGGGTGGTTAGGGCAGCAAACACAGGAGTAACTGTCTATGTTTATATGACACTGTAGACAACTTAAAAAAAGCATCCTTTGTCAGTGCCCCTTATGATGGGACCTTCCCCTCTTTGAACCCAAAGTTAAAGAGAATTGTATGAAGAGGGAGCAAGAAGGGAAAACTGCCTTAGGAGTGCACTTGAATCCCCTTAAAAAGGTCCCCTTCCAGGAACAAGAAGGGATCTAATGCCCTTTATTTTAAAACATTGCAGTGTCTTCCTTTCAACTGCTTTTCTGATAGGGGACAATGGCAGAGAGTCTCCTTTAATGGGCATAATCCTAAGTACAGGGGAGGTTGATAAAATGAAGGGTTCTATGGTCCTTTCACTGGGAAGCAGTCTCAGCATCTATGAAGGGCTGCCCGACTGCTCCAATCCAGTGGCAGTCATTGGACAGTCCAGGGGTTGATTGTTCTTGAACTCTACTAACTGATGGCTATCACATGAGACAGATGGGTGAGGGGCATAATATTGTGAGGCTGTGCTATCATCTTCTGCAAACAACCTAAAAACTTTTCCCTAGCCTTCCCAGAAGAGTGTAGCTGCAAAGGAGATTATGCATCTCCTTCAAAAAAGAGCCATCCAAGAGGTTCCACTAGACCAGACCAGAGAGGATTTGGAGTCTATTCCCGATTCTTTTTAATTCCCTAGAAATCAAAGGTCCTCAGGCCAATTCTGGACTTATGTGGCCTAAATAAATAAGTAAAAAAGTCTGCTCTGGATACTTATGATGCAAGCTATTCTTCAGTGTTTAAAGGAAGGGGGATAGTTGTGCTCTGCTGACCTTCAAGACACTTAACACACAAAAGTAGCCGGAGAACCGGGTGGGTAACTCCACTTCTATTACTAGCCAGCAGGGTTGCCACCTTTTGTTATAGCAAAACTCTAAAGTAAGGCCAGATCCCTCACATCACCTGTAACACCGCCTATTCCTGCACTCTGTCCTGCCCATGGCCCACCTATTTTGTGACATTGCTATGACATCACTTGATGGGAAACACCCTCTTTTCTGTACCTGATGCCTGCTTTCAACCGATTTCCTATTGCTTTTCTGTAAAAAAAAAAAAAAAAAAAGGGGGGGGGGGCATAGTAAATCAGCTGATTTAACAAACTCCGATATTCTGTTTCCTTTTTTGAAACAGAATCCCGGAGTTTGTATAGTGTTTTCTGAACCACCAGAGAATCAATTTGATTTCCAGATAGTCTAGAAAAAAGTGGAGGGGTAGCAAGTGGCAACCCTAAGCAGTGTCCATAACACAGAAACATCTCCATTCCCTTTCTTAACATACAATTAGGAAACCCTGTATACTATAAAAAGTTGGTAGTTTGGCATACTTTATGCAGGTTTACTAAATTTGTTTGCAGTGGGATCTCGAAATCTACCCCCGTTACAACCAACTCAGGCAGGAGAAACCCCCTCTCAGTATTGCAAGGCTGGATCAGTCGTATTACTCATCTATAAAAACAATTAACAATGTGTTAGCTATATTATTGTGTGTAGCTCTGGTACATAGTCTTTCTAAGGACATTTAACTTGGACAATTCCGAGGAGAGCAACAAAAATGATGAAATGTTTGCACCAGATGCTATGTAAAAATACAGCTCAAAGGGGCTTAACAATATACAGTCCAGGATCGGGAAGTAAAGGAAAATTTAAATAATAACCACAGTATGTATATACCTGTAGTAATTACACATTTCCACACTAATTTAACATTATAATGTGGATGTTTTGGGGAAACAGGTGGAAGTGTATTGCACAAAAAAGATTGAAGACCAGAACAGCTTCAGCGAAGCAGAGATAGAGCGCAATGAAAGAATTCTAGTTTGCATGGGGCATAATTAAACTTTTGATGGCTGGAGGGAATCTGGGTCAGACTGCCCTTATCTACCGTCATATTTGCCAGTACAGACAGGGCATGGTGCTATACATCTCCCCCATGATGTTCTTCGTGTTTCACTGTTGCAGTTATCACATTTGGGTTGTCCCTGCCAGGGTAGCCCTAAGTCGGCCCAAATACCAGAGGCTTAATATTTCTGCGTTGGTTGCCGTCGCTCCAGGACTGACGACGTCAGGTCGTCAGTGATATAAAATAAGGCAGCCGACACCATTACATCAGTCTTTCTTGCTGAGGAGCCCAAAGCAGAAGTAGTTCGCACGAGTACCGGTCGGCCGCTACCTGAGTTTTTCGTTTCCGAATTGAAGTTGAAGTCTTCTAAAGCTAAGTACCCCATTGGGGATCCTTTTTTCTTGCTCTAACCGATGTCAGAAAAAGTTAACAGTTGTCTCGCCTGTGGAAAGCAAGTACCACACCAATACTTTCATTCTTAATGCGTCACTTGCTTAGGCTCAGGCCACGACGTCCCCCGCTGTCACTTTTGTGCTTTGTTCAACGCCAGGACTATACGTTGTCGGGCCCTTATTGTAGCTAGATATTTTCGCTCTCAGCCCTTGAATTCCGATATGGCTTCGGTAACCCATCCAACAGCAGATCTTCCAAAAAAACATAAGGATAAAGACAGAGACAGACTGCACAGGTCCAAAACTGTCGACGACACTTCCGTTAAGCTAATCATCAGTTCTCTGGTCTTCAGTGAGGCGCTTTCTCAGCCCCTGATGCCCGCTTCTGTAGATTTGCAGGCCACTACTGAGAAGCTTTCAGAGTTTGGTATGCTGCGAGACTCTTCATCGACTAAGGATCCTGTGGATGTCTCTACCTTGGATGGGTCCGGAGCCGCTGAGCAGGCACCGGCTTCCGAGGAAGTACTTTGCACTACTGATTCTCGACACAGACCGGTGACTTCTTTCACGTGTACCGTTCTTTCGAAAACTACCGAGTTTCTAGGGCCCAGAGTATGAACCACACCCAAAAAACCCACGACCTAAGCTCAGGTACCTGCTTCCTTGCCTCAGTCTCAAATGCTTAAAATGGCAGAAGACCTTATAATGTTTATCAGGGGAAGCCAGGCTACTCCTTCCAAAAGAGAGATTTGTCCCCAGTAGTTTTATCTGAGCAGGAGTCCTATGACTCTGATGCATCTGAACATGAAGATATGCAACCCCTGTCTGCTTATGAGGATTCTGATGCAAAGGAATCCATCCCTTCAGCCTCTCGACCCTAGGACCTTTCCTTTGGGGAAACCCTACATACCTTAAGGGAGCATTTCCAGTGGGACTGTCCGGACTACCCTTAGTCAAAAAAAGAGACTCAGAGAATTCTTAGATCTTCCACAGCACAGACCTCTGTCCATTCCTCCTGTCCTGGATATTGTGGATGATGTTTTCATGGATTCCAGTTTGACTCTTGACACCCTCCCTCCTGCTTCCAGAAAACCTGACAAGGTACTACAGAGTCCCTGGCTCTCACAAATTTCTTTTCAAAAATCCTACTGCTGATCCCGAGGTTCTCTCTCAAGGACTCTCTCAAGGACCTAACAGAATTAATGCAGCTTCTGCTAAGAATCCCTTCCCTCAGATAGGGATTCCCAAGCATTAGACAGACGGGGTAAAAAGGTATACACTCTGCTACTCTTGCTACTAGAGCACTAAATTGTCAGTTCCATATGCTGAAATATCAGCAACATACTATGGAACTCCTCAAACAAAAAATATCTTCTTTTCCTGCTTGTGCAGAAAATAGAGTTACAAGAGTTAATGCATTCTACAAGTCAAGTAACTAAGCACACCTTGCAATGTGGTTTTGACACCCTAGAAGCATCTTGCAGGGCAGCAGTCACTGGTTCTGTCCTTAGAATGCATGCTTGGCTTAAGGAACAGCCCTTGCCAGACCATCTCAAATCCAAATTATTGGACACACCCTTGCACAAAGATAACTTATTTGGCACCAAGGCAGAGGAGGTCTTAAAAAAGATGGAAGAAAAAGCTAAATCTATGCAGACAGTCAGACTTTTTGCAGGCCCAGCCACCGAGGTTCAGTAAGCATTGCCCCTCCAAGCACTGGTCCTTTCCTGCCCCCACCAGATCAGCTCAGTCCAGACCCTGCGGAAGCAGGCCCCCCAGACAACATCCCCAGGGAATGCAGAGATCAAAGCAATGGAGTCCCTCCTCTTCAAAACCAGGGAGTTCTAAGCCACCCCCTCATGGTAAGAACTCACAATGACTTTACACTTCCACCCCTCCCTCTACCCACCTGCTCTTGCCCCTAGGAGGAAAACTCTCCTTTCACGCAAGCACCTGGACCATCATTACAAATGACCACTGGGTCCTCAACATAGTGTCCCAGGGATACAAATTTTATTTCCACACTCTCCCAACCCCATAAGGGTTCCCAGATCTTCCCCCAAACCAGTGGACAGAGGCCAAAAAGCAAGTCCTTTCCCTGCTCTTTATGAGGGCAATCGAGCATGTTCCTGAAGAACAGATAGGCCAAGGTTTCTACTCCAGACTCTTCCTGGTACCAGAAAAGAGGGCACATGGCGTCCCATCCTCGATCTGTCCATTCTAAACACCTTTCTGGCGATACCAAAATTAAAAAATTCAAAATGCTCACCCTCCAGCAGCTTCTCCCTATGCTCTCCAAGGATACTTGGTTAGCCACCCTAGACCTAAAAAAGGCCTAACTCCACATCCCAATCAGGGAATCGTGCAGGAAATACCTACGTTTCAGGGCAGGATCACTGCAGTTTCAGTTCTCTGTGCTTCCCTTTGGCTTATCTACTGCTCCCAGAGTTTTCACAAAATATCTGGCTCCCACCATTTCTTTTTGCAGACAAAGAAATATTCAAATTTACCCATACTTGGATGACTGCCTGATTCAGGTAGACAGTCAGGAAAAGCTGCTAAAGCACCTGACATTTGTAAAGGACTTACTGACCTCCCTGGGGTATACTGTCAACGAAAAAAAATCCAAACTAGTACCCACACAAAAAATTATATTGCTGGGAGCAAGCCTGGATACTGCATCCCAGACGGCATTCCTTACTCCAGAAAAACAAACCTACCTGACAGCCTACTTCTCTCAACTAGCCACCAGACCCCAGTTATCCGCAAGGAAAATCCTGCAAGCTCTGGGGTTCATGGCTTCTTGCATTCTACTCATTCCATATATCAGACTGCATATGAGGAACTTGCAGTGGTACCTCAAAAGCCTTTGGTGTCAGCACTCCCAAGACCTGGAAACTTTAATGATACCTTGTTTAAGGAAAGATTTTCTTTGGTGGGCAGCAGCATGCAACCACAACAAGGGACTTCCCTTCTCACAACCCCATGCCACCCAGACCCTCATCACAGATGCATCAGACTATGCCTGTGGTGCACTCCTGGACGACAGGTGCATTCAGGGCCATTGAAGCCCAAATAAAATACATTTGCACATCAACCAAAAAGAGATGTTAGCTGTTCAGCACTCTCTGACAACTTTCAGACCCCTACTCTCCCCGGGGCCTCTACTGATCAAAACAGACAACACCACTGTGATGTGGTATATCAACAAGCACGGAGGGACTCACTCGTACCCTCTGTGCAGGCTCGCCATGACCTTTGTCACACGGCCTCAGCCATGCAACTACACTTGTTAGCACAATTCCTGCCAGGTCTCTAAACTCTCTGGCAGGCAACTTGAGTAGAAATCTTCGGGACCCACACGAATGGCAGCTAGACCAAAGAACCTTCACCCTTGGAACCCAGAAATGGGGCACCCCGAAGGTCAACCTCTTTGCTTCCCACTCCAACCATCCAGTTCTGCACCAGGGAACCTCACAGCAAGGCCTGGAAAGTGGATGCTCCATCATTCCAGTGGGTCAACCTCTCGGTCTATGTATTTCCCCCTCTGCTGCTCATTTCAAGGGTACTGCTTAAAATAAGGGAGGAAAACCCGAGGACAGTCCTGATTGCCCTAGACTGGTCATGCCAGCACTGGTACCCACTGCTGTGCAGCCTGTCATCACTGCCACCATGGCATCTCCCTCAGATCCCAACACTCATGACCCAGAGGAATGGAGAATTCATGCATCCCCAATTGCAGACTCTCAGTCTGGCAGCCTGGCTTATTCCCTGACCACTTCACAAGCTGCCAATCTAAGAAAACAAGTTCTAGATGTTATACGTGATGCGGAAATACTAAGCCTCTGGTATTCGGGCCGACTGAGGGCTACCCTGGCAGGGATAACCCAAATCTGATGACTGCAACAGTGAATACACTCGAACATCTACATTTATGGTAAGTGTACACAACTGTACTTTCTTTGTAGATGCGTCTAAAAATTAAACTGTTGCCAAACAATCCAGCGAGTACCCCTCTACTGTGAAGTTCACCAACCATTACTAGCTCCGGTCACCAGAAGTCGCACTCCACAGTACTCGTTAAGATTCTGGAGTCCAGCCCACAGGAAATGCACGTGAAAGGCTTTGAACTCGCAGGAAATCTGCTACGAAACAAAGCGAAACCAAAAAAGCGATGCACTAAATGTGAAGCTTATGGGAATTTTAACTGGAGAAATATAATCGAGCATGTGGAAGGTAATTCCTTTCGATGCTGCAGGTACAGAACTGCTTGCTCTAAACTGTAGTTGCAAGACTTAACCACCTGCAGCAGGTGGCCCCTGAACACTTAGACGTTTATGGGTAATATTTTTACTTGTAGCAGTGTTAATGTAGTGTAGGGGGTTCCTAGCAAGTACTTGAATTGAGAAATTAGAGCAGAACAGCATAGTTTAATTTTATGCGTTACTGCTGAAAGTGGAAAGCACGTGCTTAATGTACAGAGTTATCCTGTCTAGTCTAACTGCTTTGGCGTTTATTTCAATCACCTGGGGAGCTGGCAGGCAGCATAAGATAAAAGAAAAATAGCTGCAACTCACCCTCGCTTGTCACTGCATTTGCTTCAGAAAAGCTCTGCTGGTCATGAAGACCAGCCCACTCACCCGAACATATAGGCATGGTGTATTGGTCTGTTCTTACCCAGACATCGTGTGTGTGTGTGTGTGTGTGTGTGTGTGTGAGAGAGAGTGAGCACAATCGTGTATGAGTGAATGCTGTTTGCTTGAGCTCCAGTTAAGCGAGAGTGTATTCCTGGACATTTCAAAGTTTTTTTGAATTACTTCTGGGAGACGGGAGATGCGGTAAAAATCTGGGAGACTCCCAAGCAGTCCAAGAGAGGTGGCAACCCTACTTACCCAGTCATTGTCAATTCTGAGCACTGCCTTATGGTCTCACCACAGTCCCCTGGGTATTCATGTCTGTCATTGCAGCCCAACTGAGGTTGAAAGGGACTTGGGTCACTTTCCTCCTGGCTGTCCAATAAAGGAGTCCCTCATATCACCCAATGATTATTTGCTTTGCTTGTGTCTGTCCTTGGATATTTCTGTAATTTCAATAAAATCAGTACTGGAACCATCACAAAGTGTGACATTTGTAAGATGACATCATGTACACAAAACTGTACATTTCCAAACTTCCAGAGGAGAGAATCTTGAACCTAAGATCCATAATCTAAAATCTGTTTCAGTCACACATCTCTGGTTCTTTATGTTCGGACAATGATGGTGGCCTCTATTCAACTGGTATCCCACACCAGGTTTTACATGAGGATGCTACAGTAGATCTTGAGCATGTAGGGGGTCTTAGCCAGTAAATTCTGTGGACACTCCACTTTGCCTGTCCTCTGATTGCAGACAGCACTTTAACTGGTGGATGCAGTCTCCATCCTTTACAACAAAACAGATCCTGATCCTTGATCCTGATCCTTCCTTCTTCACCTTCTGGCAACCAGTGTCTATGGACACCTTGTGTCTGGGTTTAGGGTGGAGCATTTCAAGAGGAGCACAGTTCAAGGCACGTGGAGCCAACAAGAGCCCATTTTGCATTAGTATCCTAGGATGAGGGAGGTTTTTCTAGCATTGCAGGCATTTCAGGACTGTTTACCCCAAGTTGTGATTTCTGTGGACACAGACAGTATATCCATAGTGTATATTGTCAACAAGCTAGGAGTAACCCAGTGCTAAGAAACCATAAGTATGTTGAAAGTGGACAGTCTGCAGTACTTTCTGGTAGTGGCACACACTCTGGGATGGGCCCATTATCTAGTGGATAGGCTTAGCAGATGTATTCTGATGCATCCTGATTGATCCCTCAACCCATCAGTAGCCCAAATTATATTTTGCTTTTGGAGCCGGCCTTGCTGTTATCTTTTTTCATCCACAACCAGCACCAAGTGCAGTAACTACAGTGCAATGAAAAAGTATTTGCCCCCTTCCTGATTTCTTATTTTTTGCATGTTTGTCACATTTACAAATGTTTCAGATCATCAAACAAATGTAAATATTAGACAAAGATAATCCAAGTAAACCCAAAATGCAGTTTTTAAGTGCTGATTTTATGTGTTAAGGGAAACAAAACTTTCCAAACCTACATGGCTCTGTGAAAAAGTAATTTCCCCCACACTTAGCAGCAACATCTGCAATCAAGCATTTGCGATAACTGGCAATGTGTCTTTCACATTGCTGTTGAGGAATTTTCACCCACTCTTCTTTGCAGGACTGTTTTAATTCAACCATATTGGAGGGTTTCCGAGCATGAACCGCCTTTTTAAGCTCATGTCACAGCGTGTCAATTGGATTCAAGTCTGGACTTTGACTAGGCCACTCCAAAACCTTCATTTTGTTTTGTTTTTTTAAGCCATTCAGAGATGGACTTGCCGGTGTGTTTTGGATCATGGTCCTGCTGCAGAACCCAAGTGCGCTTCAGCTTGAAGTCTCAAACTGGGCCGGGCATTCTCCTTCAGAAATTTTTGGTAGAGAGCAGAATTCATGGTTCCATCAATCACAGCAAGTCATCCAGGTCCAGAAGCAGCAAAGCAGACCCAGACCATCACACTACCGCTACCATGTTTGACTGTTGGCATGATGTTCTTTTTATGAAATTCTGTGTTACTTTTATGCCAGATGTAACGGGATGCACACCTCCCGAAATGTTCACCTTTTGTTTCGTCAATCCACAGAATATTTTCCCAAAAGTCTTGTGGATCATCAAGATGTTTTTTGGCAAAAGTGAGATGAGCCTTTATTTTCGTTTTGGTTAGCAGTGGTTTTTGCCTTGGAACTCTGCCATGCATGCCATTTGTGCCCAGTCTCTCTCTTGTGGTTGAGTCATGAATACTGACCTTAACTGAGGCGAGGCCTGCAGTTCTTTAGATGTTGTTGTGGGTTCTTTTGTAACCACTTGGATGAGTCATTGCTGCGATCTTGGAGTAATTTGTGTAGGCCGGCCACTCCTGAGAAGGTTCACCACTGTTCCATGTTTTCTCCATTTGTGGATAATGGCTCTCACCGTGGTTTGCTGGAGTACCCCAAAGCTTTAGAAATGGCTTTGTAACCTTTTCCAGACTGATAGATGTCAATTACTTTGTTTCTCATCTGTTCCGGAATTTCTTTAGATCGTGGCATGATGTCTTCCTTTTTGGGATCTTTTGGCCCACTTCACTTTGTCTGACAGGTTCTATTTGTTTTGGACTTTATACTAGTACTTGTTTTCCTGCCTTTTCTCTTTCTCCTCCTTTCACTTAATGAATAATAATTTTCATATATTGTGTAAACTTGTGCTTGATTGTACCTGAAACCTACTAAAGACTTTGTACTTGATTGTTTCTTAAACCTATGCTAAGACTCTGTACTGTAGTTCACAAAATAACTTTTGTTTTCCAACCATTTTTTGCTCTCTAATGTATTGGAATCTAGCCATTTTTCTGTAATTTACTTATGCTTGGAGCTTTTCTCCTCAGGCCTCTACTGAAAATGGACATGTATCCAGCTAGACTAGCCCGGTCAACAAATATAAAATAAATAAAATAAATTTAAGTGATCATTTAATTCAACAGGACTTGTAGTAATCAGGCTTGGGTGTGGCTAGTGAGATTGATCTCAGCTTTCCCAAAAATTTGATTAACCACAGTTACTTCATGATTTAACAAGGAGGGCAATTACTTTTTCACATAGGGCCATGTAGGTTTGGTGGATGTTCTTCGTGTTTCACTGTTGCAGTCATCACACTTGGGTTATCTGCCTGCGGGTAGCCCTCAGTTGACCCAAATACCAGAGTCCTGGGATGTCTGCGTCAGATGCTGTCACCTCTTTCATGACGTCAGGCCATCTGGGTATAACAACATGCAGCCAATGTCATTACATTAGTCTTTCTTGCCAAGAAGGAGCCCAAAGCAGAAGCAGTTCGTAAATGCTGGTCGGCCGCTACCTGAAATTTTCGTTTTTTCAAGTTTCAGACCTGAAGTCTTCTAAAGCTAAGTAACTCGTTGAGGATTCTTTTTTCTTGCTCTAACCGATGTCAGAAAAAAATAAGAAGTCAGGATGGGGGGGGCAAATATTTTTCATTGCATTGTACTTCACCATCATCCCTCAGTGGGGACAGACAACAAGGAATTTTCTGTTTTTTCATTGGCCTGCTGAACTGCTCTTTTCCTTTCTCCCATTACCACTAATGATAACGTTCCTGCAGAAAGTATCTCTGGAAGACTTCATCTGTCCTCATAGCATCCTTTTGGTCGAGACTTATGGTTCCTGATGCTGTGGCCTCATCTGAAGATACAGGCCTAGCTTCTTGATCCCAAGCTGGATGTCGTGTAACATTCATCCAGCAATCCTCACCTGGACAGTCCGTCCGTCAGGAAGACAACTTGGTTTCTCCAACTCTGCTGATGACCAGGGATCCCAGTTACTCTTCCAGAGTCATCCAGTTTCTAATACATTCAAAGAAAGTCAATAACTACAAGCTCTGTAAGAGTAAATTCTTATGTTGTACATCTAAACAGGGACAAGACCCGTTCTTTGTCCTAGGACCATCAGTGATACAGTTTCTTCTCTTTTCAACTTGGGTTCCAGCTGTTCCAGTAAAAAATACACTTGACTGCCATATCTAATTTCTATCAATGTATTAACTACTCGTCTCTAGCAACATGAAAAGTTTGTAAGGCCTTTCTCTGTCCATGGGATCTTAATTTTGTATTAGTCATTTAATCATCCTCCTTTTGAACTTGTCTTCTGTCTGAAATAAAGTATCTCTTCTGGAAGCTCTCACTCTCCTAGTTCCAATTACCTCAGCTGGACAAGTGTCTGAGTTGCATGTTGTATCCTCCAAACCTCTGTTCTTAATCTTTGACAGAGATGGAATTTTCCCTTGGGGAGCAATCCGTCCTTCATGCCTAAGATTGTCTCAGAATCCACAATCAGCCAAACCATTCATCTTCCAGTGTTTTTCCCACAGTTCTGTAGAGAAGGAGATTTGTTAAACTCCTTAGATGTTCATAGGCAACTGCATTTTAGCTTGCATCATACTGTGTTTATTAGACAAGACAGTCAGCTATTCATTTCTTACACACCTTCCAACTTATGATGGAAGGTTTCCAAAGTCACTTTGTTCAGATGGCAGTCTGAATGTATAACCTTGATAGACCAGTCTAATAACAGTACTACAATAAGCAAACCCAAAGCTCATTCCTCAAGATCTATTGCAACTTCTCTAGTATTCTTTAAGAATTCTTTTATTGAATATATTTCTGCAGCAGCAACCTGGTCTGTGTTGCATACTTTTGTCAAACATTATGAATTTGATGTGATCTCTAGGTCGAAGTTCTCCTTGGAGCTGCTATACTCAGGGGAAACAGATTAAGGGAGAAAGAAAGGTTAAATAGAAGTGAGAGGAAATGAGGATAGGGGTAGGTAGTAAGGTAGGTCGGCCTCCAGGAGTGGTGGCTAGATCGATCATAGATTTCAACCAGGATTAGTGTTTTGTACTGGTGCCATATGTATTTGTGAAAATTAGCATATTTATGATAGTAAGAATAAATGTAATGCTTTATATAAACGTGTTTTCAATATCAGGATGCAGCTTAATTTTAAATTTCAAGGTATTTTTGGATCTGGTAAAAGGAGGTCCATCCTCAGTAAGAAACATTAACCACCCTCAACTTCTATTTAAATGTCTCAACGTCTAACTTGCATACCTTTTTGGCACAGATTCCATCCCTATTAATCAACATAAGCACCCTCCACCTCAGTTTCATGTTACTCCAGTACCCTTATTTAATGACTACAGATTAACCCTAATGTATATATTTTTAAAATACAAATATATATCTAAGATGCATAAACTGAACCACTGCTGGTGATTCCCTGCTGTGTTTCCCATCCACCCTCCCATTTGTTGATCTGCTTTTTAAACCTCTGATTTTAAGCTGCCCACCCCTACTGTAAATAGAGCTTAATAAGCACCTCGTTTTCTACATTGCTGTTGATATCCTGAATTATTTATTTGCCTTTTCTGGTACTTATATTGAAAAAGTGCATTTTGCCTCCCATTGTTTGTTCTTCTTGATCTGACTGTATTATTTAGCTAGCTGTTTGATAAAGTAGTGTATTTTTACACACTAGCAAACAATTGTTTTTACACAAAAGAGGTCTGTGGGTTCTCCACCCGCTGCACTGGTAGCCTGGTTTGTTGAGATTGGGGAAACACTTGCGATTTTGGAATGTAGTTTTTTTTTTTGTGCATTTTTCTGCACTTGATTTGCACTGTTCTGATGCCTAGGTAGCATAGAATATATTCAGACCTGCTGAATCTAGCCTGTTATTCATACACTTGAGCACTAAACCAGCCATCTTGCATTAAGAAGGGCTCCCCTACACCCTTGTAGCAGAAGTGTGTTTCCAGTCTTGTCTGAGCTGGGGATTGCTGGAGGAAGGTTCGTTGTGTGCTTTCCTTTTGGTAGATTAGCTTAAAAGTGTTTTAATTTTGCCTGTATTTAAGGCTCACTTTTCTGCATTGCAGCGAACCATACAGCAGGGGTTAAGGGTGCCCTGTATAGATACAGACTCCTTAAAACTCAATTTTTCCATAGACATCTGTCAGTGGAACTCTCGCAAACTTCTCTACTGCACTACGGGTGCACTGAGCAGCATTGCCACACTTGTCATCCCTAGCATTCAATAGAACATGCACCTTTGTTAGTCCTAGTACAAAAACTGGTCAGACTAGCCCCACTCCCTTCCCTAATAGTACATATGGTAAAAACCTGCTATAATGGACGGGCAGTTTCCCATCATTTCACCAGCCAGCCTGATTGACATGGGCATCCTGAGGCAATGTAGTAATTGCCTGATGTATACTGACAACCACTTACTCCTAAAACAAATACCCTATGTGAGAGATGCAATTACACTATGAAATTGGAATCAGTTCTGTCACGTAACAACAAACTGGACATCAAACAAGTTGTCAGCACACACTTCACCTTTCACACGAAATGAGGTCACGAAATATAAACCCACATATGCGAAGGTACTCTCTAGAAGCCTACCAAATGATCAGAGACCTCCCAAACATAAACCACTTGCACACACTGCTATGCAAATAGAAACCACTGCACAATAACATACACCAGTGTCTTAGCAAATAAGCCCTGAGGCAGAGCACCTCAAAACCTAATGTCTTGGTAATAGGCAACTCCATGGTGAGACACACAGATGTCCCCCTCACCAGGCTGGACAAGGGGAAAGTCACAGTCAGCTGCCTTTCAGGTGCCAGGATCCATCAAATCACACATGCACTCAAGTCAGTCAAAAGCAAGTTCCGTTGTGACACTGTCATAGTCCATGTTGGAGTGAGTGACTTGAGAGGTACCTCTCTGGACTATGTGAAGAGAGACGTGAACTGAGATTGTGTCCCAGGCAGATATGACTCTAGCCGTAAGCAGCATTCTACTTTCACCCAGGATGATGCAAAAATATAAACAAAAAATGATTGACTTCAATAATTGGCTCAGCTTGTAGTGTTAGTCCAGGGGGATCCAGTGTCTGTCAGCCTAGGGAGACGTGGTCGACAGGCCATGCTGCTTTGGCAGAGATGGTCTGCACCTGTCTCCTGTAGGTTTTCTGATACTAACAAAAGCACTTGCCTCCCCATAGTGCCTTTTTAGGCAATGTCAAAACAACATTTCTGACGTAACAAAAACCAGTCGAGGCAAACACAAAGTTCTGCTGCTTATTGCTAGGAGTCTGAACATAAAATTGCACTCCCTGGAAAGCAGTCCTCACCTGTCTGTGCCATCTCTGAGACATGGTTCAAGGTCGTGGAGAGCATCCCGGCAGTACAAGGCTATAATGCCTTCCACACATTTAGGCCTCAAAATGAGTGTGAAAGAATGAAAAGTGGAGGTGTATCCATCTTCATTAAAGCCAAGTACACCTTGAGAATGGTCAAAAAGAACAACTCTCTCAAACTACTCCATGCCCAATTAACTATAGGCAAAATACCCTACCACATCATTGTTAGCTATAGGTCCCCACCATGAGCCAAGAAAAGCACACCGCCTACCTGGACTTAATGGAGTCACTCACCATGCAGCCCACCATCTTAGTCATGGAAGATTTCCACTGTCCTTCCATTGACTTGGCGACATACAAGATCACGAATATCCTCGCCCAGAGGTTCCTAAACTATGTCAGTACAAATGGTGTGGAACAGATAGTATGCACCCCTACAAGGGGCTCAAATGTCCTGGACATAGTACTCGCCAACATGGGGGGGGGGTCATTGCACTCCCCGTATGTGATGCCCTCCCTAGTAAGGTCGCACCATAAATCAGTCTCATCCGAAGTAGCTGTTGAACCTGTCATCACCACAGGAGTAAAAAACATTTCCAAAGCAAACTACAGCCTACTAAGCGATGGTATAAAAAGTTTTATACCACCCTGCAGTCACAAACAACAATGATTCCTATGCAAAGCTGTACACAAATGCCCTGTATAAAGACTTAAGCAAGTGTATAGACTCAGCTGTGTCTAACCGGATTAAAATCAGGTTCTCCTGAAAAAACAAGCCACCCTGGTGGACCTGAAGTAGGTTATATAACAAAAGGAAGAAACTGATGTCTAAGAACAAGAGGGAACTGACTCAGCAGAGGAAGAATTCCCTCCACAGATTGAACAAGTAAATCAGAAATCTTGTAAAGTCCCATAAAGCTAATTACGAAGGTAAAATAGCATCCCTAGCTAAGAATAATCATAAGACATTCTTTAACTACATTCAAAATCGAAAAGGGGAAAGTCCACCTATGTGCCAAACTGGTAGTAGATGGTACCACTCATACTATACTGAAGGAAATTGCCAACCTGTTAGCTGTCATATTTGGCACAGACATCACCCCCCTTGTCCCCACCAGCCATACCTCAAACTATACCTGACACCAGTCCTCTGCGTAGTATCTCTAGAGATGTCGTATTTGCTCTCTCCAAGGCCAAAAACACACCCTCAGTAGGACCAGATAGCATCCCCAGGTTTCTTATTAAGCAATCTGAAACAGGACTTGGTGGGACCCACTTGGCATCCTCTTTAAGCATACCCTGCGAACCAGATTTGTTCCATCAGAGTGGAGAACAGCAACAGTAATCCCGTTGCATAAAGGGGGGGGGGCATCGACCGACCCTAGGAAGTATAGGCCCATAAGTCTAACCAGTGTCATCTGCAAGGCCATGAAAGAGTCATCATGGTCTTTATCAGCAAGGACATAGGTGACTTTCAGACTCTAGACCCAACCCAGTTTGGCTTCGTTAAGAGTAGATGTTGCTTATTAAACCTAGTAGACTTCAAGAAAGTCACCAAAATCCTGGATGAAGCTAAGACAGTGCAAGTATAGAAAACTGTTGGAAGAACCTCATGTTGATCAGGAATGAATGCAGGAATGGTTAAGGATAGGCAAATTCAAACCAAGGGATGAAAGGTTAATATTGGCGGCCCAAGACATTGGGCTACATACACTGTGGTTTACAAAGTCCATTGAACATGTGGAAGAAACAGACAAATGTAGGTTTTCTAAAACCGAATTAGAAACAGTTGCACACCGATGCTGGTTGTGACATACTAATGACAGAAGGACTGTATACTGAAAGGCATAGTAGTGTGGCAGGACTGATGCACTGGGGATTGTGCAAATGTTATGGTATTGAAGTGGCTGAAAAACACTGGAAACATGAGCCACAAAGCATCATAGAAAATGATGACGTTTACATCACATGGGATCACCCATTACCAACAGTTCAAAAGACAGATGCTAGAAAAGCGGTTATAGTGGTCCGAACAAAGAAGACAAAAGAAAAGTAGCATTGATCGTTGAAATCACCACACCCAGTGATTACAGTGTCTTGCATACAGAGAGACACAAAGTCATAAAATATCAGGATCTGCAGGCAGAAACAAGACCAGTGTGAAAAAAAATACCTAGACAGTTCCAGTAGTAGTAGGAGCAATGGGTCTTATAAAAAAGAATCTACAGTCGTATTTAGATATGTTACCAATACATGTAACCCCGTACGAGTTGCAGGAAAAGTCATTACTGAGCACATTGCGGGTTCTGCGAAGAGCACTTTTGGCTGACATCAAAGATTGAAATAATACTAATTTCATGAATTTTAATTGTACTTTGACTTGGGAATGGGGTCCATTCCCATCATGGTATTAGAAACCTAAAAGGCTTGAAGAAATATAAAAAAAAAAAAAAAAAAAAAAAAACAGGGTTAACCCTTGCGTCACTAGATGGATAGCCAGTTGGCTCACCAACATAACACATACTGTCAAGGTTGGTGGCTCCACCTCTACCAGTAAATCCCCTTCACCAGTGGCATACCACAAGGATCTGTGCTGGACTCTCTCTACTGTTTGGAATGTATTTCTCAGAAGTCCAGGCTAAGGTAGACAGCCTTTGGCTTACCAAGTACGCTGATGATTGCAAATTGGATGTAATCATTGAGACCCGATGATAACATATTACAGGATGGACTAACACAGACAAATGACTGGTGCCAAAACCACGGTCTAAAATTAAACGTAAAAAAAAGTGCATTATCATCCCCTTTGGCAAAATGGAGTTCCCTGCAAATTACAACATTGACAGTACCCCCCCCCCTGCAAATTACAACATTGACAGTACCCCCCCCCCCCCCAAGTTCAAACCCAGTGGTGCGAGATCTGGAAAAACTGGTAGATAGCAATCTGAACTTCGATCACCAAGTTTCCACAGTCATAAGGAAAGCCTTCATTGCATGCAAGTCTAAGGATGTTACAACTCCACTGTACTTGACCCTCATCAGACCATTAATAGCGTACAATGCTCCATTCTGCATGTACTCACCAGATACCTGCAGCAGCTGGAGACCACAGAGGATTTTTACCAAGAAAATGCAGGGCCTCCAAACCATGACTTACATGGGTCACTGTACCCTGTATCGTATAGGCTGCTGAGAGGCGACTTGTGCCTGGTCTACAGGCCAGTCTCTGACCCTGCCCTAATGGATATGCTGCACAGCCACAAGTCAAATGGCGCAAGAGTCTCCCGCTCTAGGGGTCAACCTAGCCTGTGACATTAACAGAACATGCTGAAGAGACAGATACATCCCCCAGAGATTGCCACTACTCTGGAATAAACTTCCAATTCACATGAAGCAGAGCTCCTCACTGACCCTATTCAAGTGCAATCTGGTCAAATGGATGGGAAACAGCAAATTCATATCCCTCATGGACAAGGAGTAGTCAGTGTTCATCTTTGACTCGCCCTGCAAATTACGTCCATCTAACCAAGGATAATTGAGGCAGCTCTGGAATAACATGGCTAGACTTTAGAGATTAATTTTTAGGCAGACCCTATCAGCACTCCTGAAGTACTGCTCAACTCCAGAGGCAGTCAGGAGTCTGTTCTGTCTGCACCTAGATGCCAGGACAAATATCGCAAGAGATTTATGGGTGCTAAGAATAATATCCGGAGGTTATTGAAGAAAACAGGGGAACTCAGACCCATTTTGGATCTAAGCAAATTAAACCAGTTTGTAAAGTCAGTGAAGTTCCCAATTGTCATGTTTCAGTCCATCGTGCCTTTTCTGAACAAGGATGATTGGATGTGCTGTATAGATCTTTAGGATGCATACTAACATCAAAATAGACATGCATCAGACGGTTGAAGTTCTGTATTGGTGGAACGAAAGCGCTTACCATTTGGCTTTATTATTTGTGGGCTTATTAAACCGTTCAGCAACATTTGGACTCTGTGTTTTTTCAGCTATTCCTCCAGGTATTTGTATCATTTGGATCCTGTGCTGTTTTACTTGCACCACCTGGTGTTTTTGGACATCCTACTTCCTCGACTGCATTTGGTTTGCTCACAGTTTTTGTGTGTGTGTGTGTGTGTGTGTGTGTGTGTGTGTGTGTGTGTGTTGTTCCATATCTAGGCGATTGGCTCCTCACTACCCCCTCCAGGCATCAACTACAACATACCAGGGACTATTTCCTCCAGATTTGCAACACTGGGGCATTATGATAAATCCTGCCAAATCAAAACTTACACCAGTTTAGAGCCTGGATTTCATCATGACAGTTTTAAACACAACACCACAGATAGCATCTTTACCTCTCCGTCATATTACTTCTATCAGAAACCAGGTTCAGACTATTCTTCCTTATTCATCTCAATCAGTAATGTTAGTGCTTCAAGCACTGGGTCGATGTCAGCCGCAATAATACTGCTCCCTCTTGCACGCTTCTTTATGCGGGTTCTCCAATGGACTCTAGCTGTACAGTGGTCCATTCTGTATTTACCCCCTGTCCTTTCAAGTAAAACTCTCCCTGATTTGCAAGCAACACATTTCACTGGTGGATACAGTCAGTCTTTTTCCTGGGCAGACCCTTTGTTCTACCGAACTCAGTAGCCACATTGACCATGGACACTTCTCCACTGGGGGATGGAGGCATTTCTTGGGAAGAGCTATTCAAGCAAGGTATGTGGTCCCTCCAAGAGGCCAAGTTGCATATCGATGTCCTGAGAGCAGTCCTTTTAGTGTTGCAGGCATTTCAAGATGCTCTTCCCTTAGGGACGATTGCATTTCCGACAGACAAAATGACTGTAGTCTGGTACATCAGCTAGCAAGGAGGAACTCACTCTTACCCTCTTTACAGAGAGGCCATGAAGGCTTGGGTATCAGCAATCTCATCAGACTGCTTTCTAATTGCGAAACACATCCCAGGGAAAACCAGCATGTTTGCGGACATACTGAGCAGATCAATTCTAATGCCTCACAAAGTTGTCTCTCAGTCGGTCAGTAGCGAATATGATCTTCAGGCGATGGGGGCGATTGTTGCAACCTATTTGCCACCCCTGTCAACAACAAGTGCAGCAAGTGCTTTGCTTTGATCCCCCTCAGGGAGTTACCGAGGGATGCTCTTCTCTACTCTTGGCCCTAGGGTCTCCTTTATGGTTATCCTCCTTATGTTCTTCGTGTTTCACTGTTGCAGTCATCACACTTGGGTTATCCTGCCAGGGGTAGCCCTCAGTCGGCCCGAATACCAGAGGCTTAGTATTTCTGCGTCAGTTGCTGTCGCTCCAGAACTCTCGTCAGATCATCAGTGGTATAAATTAGGCAGCCGACGCCATTACATCAGTCTTTCTTGCTGAGGAGCCCGAAGCAGAAGCAGTTCGCATGAGTATCGGTCAGCCGCTACCTGAGTTTTCATTTCTGAATTGAAGTTGAAGTCTTCTAAAGCTAAGTACCCCATTGGGGATACTTTTTTCTTGCTCTAACCGATGTCAGAAAAAGTTAACAATTGTCTCGCCTGTGGAAAGCAAATACCACACCGAGACTTCCATTCTTAATGTGTCACCTGTTTAGGCCCTGACCACGACGTCCCTCACTGTCACTTTTGTGCTTTGTTCAATGCCAGAACTATACGTCATCGGGCCCTTATTGTAGCTAGATATTTTCACACTCAGTCCTCGATCTCCGATATGGCTTCAGTAAGCCATCTGACTACAGATCTTCCAAAAAACGTAAGGATAAAGACAAAGACAGACCGCACAGGTTCAAAACTGCCGACGATGCTTCCGCTAAGCTAGTTGTCAGTTCTCCGGTCCTCAGTGAGGTGCTTTCTCAGCCCCTAATGCCTGCTTCTGTCGATTTACAGACTGCTATCAAGACCCTTTTGGAGTCTGGTATGCCGCAAGACTCTTCTTCACACATGCAGAAGATTTGGGGGGGGGGGGTCATACTTGCCCATGGTTAAATACAGAACTGAAAAGTCTTATGAGCAAAATGGATAGTGCGTTGAAGACTTGGAAGTGGAACCCCTCTGATACTGACCTCCATCTAACATATTAAGACTTAAGGAAGAAAACTAGAATTGCCACCATCACAGCTAAAGCCACCTAACAAAGGCAAAAGCAAAACTCACTCTCCACTCCTGCAAAACAATTTTGATAAAAAGCCTGTCAGGCTCAGCTGCTGACATAACTCGCACTTCATCTAACACTTCCACTAAGGAGAGCTCATCCTTTGAGAAGAAATAGTCATTTCTAGTAACATCCACTGAGAACATAAACATTTACTGGGGTCAGACCCCTCTTCCTTCGTCCTTTACAAGAACACAGTACCATACAACTTCTTCCACTGGCATCATACTGTCCTCAATTCTGTTTGAGAAATTTTCATTAAAATAGCTAAGAACATGATATTAGATTTAAATAAAATCCCAGAAGCCAAATTTAGAAAACTACACCCTGACTTCCTAAAGATGTATGCAGAGTACATAGCCAAACCACTCAGTTTCATCTGCAATCTCTTAAGTTTATGAACATTCCTTAAAGCCCTCAAACATTCCGTAACCCCCCCCCCCCCAGCCAGATAGGCTTTAGGCCTGTCTCAAATCTTTGAATATATCAAAAGTCATAGTCTGCTGTCTAACCAACAAGATGACTTTAGAAAAGTCTTTAGCACATTGCCCATATTATACACTGCCACCAGTGCTGTATATTGCAACTTGAATGATTGTCTTATTACAAGTGGCTTGCTTTGCAACTTGACAAGGGCATTTGAAAAATTCAGCCATGCACTTCTGTTGACAAGATTTATTGTTGCTTGTTGTTGCTCATTCAAGTCCCATTTGTGGATGAAAAGGTTCAGTTGACCAGCCCACCAGCCTGGTTCTCAAAAAAATAAAAACAGTATTATAGCCATCAATAGGCAACTCATAATCTAGTTTTTCCAGACAGCTAGCCCCTCCCCGTTTACCCATAATGTTCTGTGGAAGACTGTGGTCTCCTGATCTCTCCATGCTGAAAAAAACAGTTACATTAGTCTGCTTCCAGATTACCTTAATGTCATAAGGCATATTTTTCTGCATGTTGAATGCAAATCACCTTTTCCCCATTCCTTTACAAAGCAACTAGTTGTCTTCTAAATTTTCTGATGTATTTAATTAGTTTTGTGCCACATTTTCTGTTAGGAACGTCATTTGTATATTCCCCTTCCCCTTGGCTTAGGCATTTTATTGCCCTTCCCTTAGATTCTTTTGGCATTATTTCTAATTTTAATACCTAATTTCTTGTGAAGTTTGGCAGTAGGAGCTTTACAGTTTAAAACAGACTGCCTGAATGCCTAGTAAAGGATTGGGACATTATCTCACACACTTGTTTTATTTCAGGACATACAACTCATAGCACAGATCTGATTGTACTTGACAGTAGTAGAAAAGAGGATAGCACATATATATACATCCTAAACAAGGTTAATGAATGTAATGCTTTTCTCTTTGGCTCAAGGTGTTAATGTAGTAAGTTAGGGGAGACAGCAACAGTAATGTAGGGTTCAAATCCATTTTACATACAATGTATTGACCATCACATGTCTACAGTAGTGAGGAAATAATTCTGTTATGCAATTTATAAACAAAGGTATGAATCCAGGTCTTGGGAAGTCATTGTTCCACTATATTTGGCATTCGTCAGACCTATCATTGAGTACAATACCCTGTTTGGTACGTACCTAACCAGGCACATCCAACAACTGGAACGTCTGCTTAGGTTCCTCAGTAAAAGAATACAGAGTGTAAGTAACATGTCCTATGCAGACCGCCTCAAGCCCCTATCCGTGTATTCTGTCTCCTACAGGCTGTTGAGTGTAGATCTATGCCTGGCGTACAAAACACTGTCAGACCTCACCTGATGGACCTCCTGCATATCTGCAAGATAGACAGCACCAGAATTACCTGTTCTAAAGCCCTTGCCTATGATATAAACAGGACCTGCTGGAGAGACAGATATTTATCCCAGAGATTACCCTGTTTCTGGAGCAGGCTCCCCTTCCATGTGAAGCAGAGTTCCTCCCTAACCCAATTCAAGTGCGACTTGGAGCAACTGACAGGACTCCATACATTTCTACCGTGGAGCCTGGCTTGACCATAAGTTCGAAGGTGTATACTAGGCTAACGACCACTAAGGCTGTTATAAGCCTAGCTGTGCAACCAAAATGTGACTAACAAATTTGATTTCTATAGAGTGTGATTTACAGGCTGCTTCTGTCCATCAGAAACATCCATTGGTGTGAGTTGCGGTTAAATATGGTTAGGAAGGATAGGAAGCCTATTCCAAAGAATTTGAATTCTGTGAGAAACCTGTCTGTCCAACATGTCCTTTTTATTTTGCAAGCTAAATGTGGGTCTTTTGATGTAGTAGTTCTGCTGCGCTTTATTTTACGGATGTGCAAAAGGTTAATCAAAACAGGGTCTGGGATGCCTTGTACACCAAACAAAGATCACCTCTCAGAAGTCTTTACGATACCAAGTGAAGAGACAGGGCTTTGAGGAGATCAGCGTAGGACACTGAGTTTACACCCTGTATTTGTTTTGTAAGGAACTTCTGTGGACATTCCAGTTACTGCACTTGTCTAGCTAGGTACATACCATAGGGGGGCATTATATCCTGTGATGGGTTTGATGAGAGCCAAGTGCAATGGTATGATAATTGCTCTGAACCTAGATGCCTTGCCCTTACTTATAAGTTGAGCAACATAGATGGATTGTTTTACAACCTTGGACACATGTTGGTTGAAGGCTAAGTTGCTATCTACACGAATTCCCATATACCTGACTAGTGAATCAACTTTTAGGGATGTTTTATTGATAACATAGTTAACCAGGAGTGGACGACTTCCCAAAAGACATTATAATGCATTTTTGGCATTGCGTTTAAACCATGGCTTTGGCACCAACTGTTTGTGTTGGACCTTCTTGAATAGAGTTGTCATCTTGGGGGTTTCACTGACTGCTCTCGGTTTGCAGTAATCATCCATATTGGTCAGTCAGAGGCCTTTGATGTTTACTTCCAAGTAGTAGTTGCCAAAGAGGAGCAGGGCAAGCACAGAGCCCTGAGGGATTCCACTGGTGACTGGCCTCTTTGTGGAGGTGGCTTCATCGATCATAACCTCTTGGGTCCTATCCGTGAGCCAGCTAGCTATCCAGCATGTTGTAAAAGAGTTTATGCCTAGTTCCATACATTTGTTGATAGTGCCTGAGGTACTGCATCAGATATTTTACCTAGATCTAGGTAGGCAGTGTGCACTGCTTTCCTTCATCCATTGCCTTAGCGATCATTTCACAGTCATCCACCATGTTCATGACCTTCCTTTGACAAAGCCTAAGTGGAATGGATCCTGTTTCCAGAGATGATCTATGTCTTTGTTGATAATTCCTATGGTAATTCTTTCTGTGGCATTGCAAATAAGACTAGTCAGTCTAATGTATCTGTAGTTTCCAGGATCAGCTGAAGGTCCTCCCTTACAAAGGAGGATGACCATTGTAGTCTTTCATTCTCTGTTGCAAAGCCTGCTTTAAGACTGCAGCTTAATAGTGAGTCCAGGGGTCCTGATAAGTCAAATATTAGACGGTTCAGGAGGCATCCCGGGATGTTATTGGGCCCACTGAGGCTGTGTTCTTAGCTTTAGCAAGTGCAGCCAGTACATGCTCCCTAGTTACAGTTGGGGGTGTTATGTTTGAGGGTGTTTCTTTGGGGGATGGCTGAGGTTGAAACAGGGTCGAGTTGGAAATAAATTTGTCCACTAACAGATTTGATATATCGCCAGGCTGTCTGTAAATGTGGCACCATTATAAACTATTTCAGTACATTGTTGTGTGCTGCCTTTGAGGTTCTTGCCATAGCTGAAAAAGGCATTATGTTTATCTTTCACCTGGGAGGCTGTCTTGGCTTCAAAGTTGGCTCTATTTAACCTAAATAGCCTTCTTAGTTGCCGATTTAATTTGGCAAGAGAGTTTTTATCTTGATAGGAATTAACTTCCTGATTTTTGCAATTTTTCTTTTTTTAGTTGTATATCCTATTTAATTTGGGATGCCACCTGGGCGATTTATTTCCAGAGCTAGTTATGGGCTTCAGGTAGGTACAGCAGCCTGTATGCAGCCATTGAACTGGTTGTACAGAGTTTGAGCACATTTCAGAGTAGCCTGTTGTTTTCTTGGGGTTTGGAGGGGCATTTAATTTTGTCAAACCATCACTTAATAAAAGGTAGTTTGCTTTGGAATAGCTACTAAATGTTACTGTTTTTACTGGGGTTATGGAGTTGAGTTTGAGGAGGAGACAGTTATATGGTCAATGGTCGGACCTTACCTGGGGGGACGAGAGACTGGGGGAGTGGAGCATTCTTGTCCAGTATGTCAGAGCCTGTAGTGGGCATAGTCACCATTTGAACAAACCAAATAGTGCACAGCTCATGCTCAACCCAAGAAAGCCCAGACTACTTCATTTTTCCCCAAATCCATCTCTCATGAAAAAACAAAATTTAAAGTCCTCTGTCTTGATAATACAGCCATTGAAGTCGCTTCTCATAGCAAACTGTTAGAGGTGATAATGGATGATAATCTTAGGTTCAACCTGCATATACAAAATGTATAAGAAAAGCTCATCAAAAACTAGGGATGCTTTACAGAGTCAAAAACCTTCTTACTGATTCAACTAAAACTACACTTGCCACTACTTTTCTCCTCCCCACACTTATTTATGGTGCTTCCATCCTTACTAACCTCCAGGCTTCACAAAAATTAAAACTTGAATGCTATAACAGAGGTGCTAAATTTGCAGCACATACCCATTTCAGAACCCACTACTGTACAACACACTGAAAAGATTTAACTGGTTAGAGCTGCCACATCAGCTAACATTTGCACAACTTCTTATCACCTCTAAAATTATCCAGCATCCAGCTGCCTGTTCAGCACTAAAAACATTCTACACAGCTGTGTATCCACTTCTGTACTCCTGCTAGATCTTTCAAAAGCTTTCGACACTGTATCTCACCCTAAGCTTTTGCAATACCTACAGAAACTTGACTGCTCCCAAACTGTAATAACCTGGTTTTCCTCCTACCTAAACAGCAGACAACATGCAGTCAGATGGCAAAACCAGCTACCTGATTTCTTAGTAAACAACACAGGTGTCCCAAAGGATCCATATTAGAACCACTACTTTTTAATAATGATCTTAGTCTCTCAGGACAACATATTAATTCAGTATGCAGATGATTCAGCTATCATCTCATCCTCCAATGATTTCACCAACCTCAAGAAAATAACCCAGGGCTCTTTCTCTTCTATAGAAAATTGGCTGAATGATTCTCAATTAATGCTTAAACCAAAGAAAACTAAGCTGTTACAATTCTCATCAAAACCTCCAACTGTAGTCTTCTTTCGGCTTTTCCCAGTTAGGGGTCGCCACAGCGAAACTCCGGTCCACTAAAGATTGGCAGTAGAGTTTTACGTGCTGGCTTGCTGGGCCTAACGCACAACCTTCAACGAAGGATCGCCCGTTCACGCATGTCGCCACACAGAAGACGCTCTCACTAAGAATCGAACGGGCAACGTCTAACTGTGAGGGGACAACGCTACCGCAGCACCACCACTTCTCTCCCATAGCAAAACAGTAATCGAACAGGTACAATTCTCAAAACTACTAGGAATTACTGTCGACGACAAACTCTCCTTTGAACAACATATATTGAACACTGTAAAAAAGACCCATTTCAAACTAGGCAAATTATACTGACACAAACTATACCTTGATAATCAAACTAGGAATAAACTAGCAAACACTTGGCTTATTCCATCCCTTATGTATGGCAGCCCCATTTTCACCAGCCTTCACACATCACTTAGTAAGTAACAACAATGTTACTGTAAAATAGTAAAATTTGCATCAACGTTATCTAACCGCTCACACCACTGTACTGCTGTCTCAAACCTATCCTGGCTAGAATTTCACCACTATGGCCGATAGCTGCCCCGCTCTCCAAACCATCTTACACACACATGTACCCCTACTCGATCCCTCTGCTCTTCCGAGAAAACCCTATTAAGTGTAGCCAAACCCAACAAGAGAGCAGGGCAATGCCTATACTCCTACAACATATCTAAATTATGGAATACCCTCCCCTCCACCATTACCCAACTAGACTCCCTAAAGCCCTTTAAAGTGGCACTAAAAACCTACTTGTTACAAAATCCAAGCTGTACATGCGATATACAATGTAAACCCCCTTAACTACTTAACCCATCAGACAAGAACCCTACCTTGTAACACCTCTCATTTCATTCTACTCTAGTGACTAAGACCTTATTATCTGTCCATCACAATGTACCTAATTTCTGCTATGTAGTTTCTATCTGTAATCTGAGTTTTGCAGATTAATGTATAATATCTACTGCAGTTATATCATTTCTGCTATGTAGTTTCTAACTGTAATTTGAGGCTTGCAGATTAATATATATCTGCTGCAATTATGTACTTTCCGTAGTACTCATTTTGGTTTGTTTTTGTCTTCTGTTTTAAAACTGCGGAGCCTGTCTCCCCAGATCTGTAAAATGCATAGTTTTATTGTTTAACTGTGGAGTTTTTCTCTCCTGGTCTCCACTAAAAATAGGTCCTGTGCCCAGTGGACTTTCCCGGTCAAAAAATGCCAGTAAATGATAAATGTTCCCAGTCAGTCATTATAGTCCAGTGACCAAAAACACATGTCTGCCTACAAACCTAGCAAATTTGCAAATGAGCTTTGTCTGTACTCGTACGAGGTTGCCAAGGCCTAGAACTCCTTACCTGTATCCATCAGGTGTTGTACCCTCCCATCTTTCAAAGCCACTCTGAAAGACTTCCTAGGTGAAGTTTAGCTAGTTCCAGTGAACAAGTACCTTTTCATTCCTTATACCTCCTTACTCTCCCTTCTTCACTTACGTCTTTACTGCTATCTAATTCTCTTCCATTAATTTCTGTCAAATATTCCATAAGCCTGTCTTTCCCTCATTTTATATTCCAGTTCTTATTTGTGTTAGAGTAACTCGCCTTTAATTTCTCCACAAGCTGTCTAAAATTTCTCTAAATATTAAATAATTGTAGTACACCTAGTATCAGATCTTAACCAATGTTTTTATATTATGTCTAATTTATTACAATAATTTAAACTACAGATGTTTTTGTTTTATTTTTGAATATTGTGAAAGTATTGCACTTAAAATGTTGTGTAATAATTTGGAGCTTTTCTGCCCGGGCTACCGCTAAAAATGGGCTTCTACCCAGTCAGACTTTCCCAGTAATTGTTATTAAATAAATAAATCCAAGGTCACATTTAGTCCATTTTTATGACAGAATTGTTGCTTCCACAGAAAATAGTATACACACTAAGGTTATATATACTGATTTCGTCAACCTTTGGTAGAGTAGACCACAGACCTTTAACTAAAATATTGGTATTTGCTGTTTGCTGGTAGATTACTGCAGTGGTGGTGCTGCGGTAGTGTTGTCGCCTCATAGCAAGACGCTGTCCCGTTCGATTCTCAGCTAAGAGCGTCTTCTGTGTGGAGGCATACGTGAATGGGGCGTGCCTTCTTTGAAGGTTGTGCGTCAGGACTGGTAACCCGGTACGTAAAAATCCACTACCAATCATTAGCGGACCGGAGTTCCGCTGTGGCGACCCCTAACCGGGAAAGCCGAAAGACACAAACAAAAAGCTGTTTGCTGGTAGATTGGATTGACTTAAGAGCTAAATAATGGTAGTAATGGCAAATGTGGAAGAGTGGTACTGAAGGGCTCAATCCTTGATCCATACTTGTTTAGTATTTAGATCTTGAACATTCCCATTGTTCCTAAGTCTTTTTTTTTTACCCGTATACAGATGACCCTAGGTTTGGCAAGTATGTTTTAAACAGTGAGTACCAAGAAAATCTTCAGTTTTATTTGTTCAGCCTGGAAGAATGGGCTTTTATTAACAGCATGAACATAAATACTAGGAAAACACACGTATGTAGGTGTGACAAAATCTGAAGTGCAATTATGGAATAGGGGATAAAGTAATAGAGGATGGTAGTATCTTTAAAGATCGTAGGCAACACTTGGATTTCCGAATATGAAGCAGACAGGCTGATAAGACTGCAGTTAAACTGTTGGATTTGAAAGACAATATATTCATTCCAAAACCTCACAAGAAAGCAATCAAAGCACATCTTATCAGATCCAAAGTGGAAAATGGTCAATGTCTGTGCTTTTAAATTCTGTGTTACAAGATTTAAAAAATTGAAAAAATATTTCAACAAATAGAAAACATCATATGAAAATACATTCCTGGATTGAAGTTATTTTCATTAAATTACTGTTACAAAATTGGGGATCTCATCCTTGTTCAGAAAGTTAAGCAAGATGGATTTCTTTGAGAGTATTTGGATGCAGAGTAAACAGATGGGATGAATTTGGGTAATACTTTTAAGAACATTTAGTAAGTAAAATTGAGCAATGAATTGTATTTCAGGACTAATTAAGGAGTGGAACTTCCTACCAAATTAGGTAAGGAACACAAAGTCAGATCTGGTTCAGGAAAACAGCCGAATATTTAGACAAGCTTTTAGGGCCAAACTGCCCATGCCTGAGACATCTTTTGTATTGTAATATTGCTTTGCACATCTCTGCTGTTTATTTTATATGCTGTATCTTTCAAGCTAATGTACTTTGGCACTTTTTTCCCTTTACATTTTCTGCTGGTAAAATTTAAAAAAAAAAAGATTATTGTTTAATCTGAAGTTTGTTACCTTTATTATGTTATAATTGGGCACATCTGCTTAGAAGCTGGTCACTTTTTTATAATTCTTGCTGTTTGTTTTACACCTGTGTTCTTACTTGACAATTATTTTGCCTGAGCATCAGTACTGGTCAGTATAGAGAGGACTGTGTGGGAGAGGAGCATAATATCGCCAGCTTTGAAGTTTGTCATTCTTTTATCCGAGCCCACCCCCACCCTCAGTACTATGAGAGGAAACTATAGGGCCAAAATCATTGTGAACCAGGGGTGACAATCCTTTACCTCCGAAGGAAATTTCATGGCCTTTGACTCTGAACATCTTGGCCAGAGTTGTTGACTTCAGCTTAGGGGGCCAACACCAAGATAATGAGTAGCTGTGCCAAGTTTTCTTAGACTTGGTAAGTACTGAATGAAGAGTGACAGACATTCTTCTTCATATACTCAACCAAAAAATGATTATGTGGTTCTTACTGTGATACTGGCAGTATAAACTGGTTAAATCACTAACCTTTATTTTATCTTAAAAAAAGCTTACTGTTCTCTACATTCATGCAAGCCTGTTCAGAATAGTAAGATATTTATCCTGGAAAGAATCATTCTGTTAGCAGTCACTTCAGCAAGAATTCCAGAATTACAGGTCTTGTATGTCTTTCTTACTTAGTCTTTTGCAAAGATGTGGACCCCATACATATAGATTCATCCTTCATGCTTTAGGTCGCCACTGAGTTTAACCTTATCCAGTCAGTTCATCTTCCGTGTTTCTTTCCCAGCTGTGTTAATGTAGGTTGTATGTATTAGTGCGTGGACATCGAGACAACTCACATTTTATGGGGATAGGACAAAATATAGAAAGACCCCCAGTTGTTTGTATCTTTCCGTAACAAAACGTTTGGTTGTAGTTGGGTGTGTGATCCCTTTAGCTAAATGATTAACAGAATTAAGTTGTATTATGAAAAGCATAACTTGCCTCTGTTTATTCCTAGGCCACAGTCTGCAAGAGCTGGTACAGCACTTTGTTTCTCTGCAGTACAGCCTTGGATGATGACTTCACTGAATGCCTTTGCAAAAAAGCTATAAGGTGGATGTGATGTCTGGGTCCAGGTTTTCCTCTGGGCTACAGTAATCAGGGGTTTCTTTTTGTCAAGGCGGTAATCCTGGGTGATAAACTTGGAACATCAGATATGAAAGTTATTTAATTCTAATGATAGAGGTGGGAAGAACAGGTCCATCCTCTTTAACAGTCCTGCCTACTTTCCATTTTTTTCTTATTCACACAACCTAGAGGCTTAATTTATGCATATTTGCTTTGTTTGCCTTACCAGGGGGCTCAAGAAAAAGTTGTCACACAGAGCCTTATGGATAAAAAGAGGAACAGTTAGTAGCCCTGGGATTCCTTTAGATTGACTAATGATTGCTGCCTAATGGCTATAGTCTTGCTGTTAATATGGATGGATCTAGTCATCCAGTTCTGTTATCATAGAAAGTGCATAACTTTCATATCGGTCATTGTTGGGTTCATCCTCTTCAAAAAACATGACTGAAACACCAGCTTTCAGTCTTCTCAACATGATGAAACACTTTCCAGGCTTTAGCCCCTCTGTGTATAATGTTCTGCGACACTACTGTTGTCTTCAGGACTTTTTTTTTTACTACTTGTTGAGCTCACAGAAAGTAACAGCTGCAGGCTTTTCTTCTAGTGTTTTCTGCTGCTGTGTGCAGTTTTTCCCAATGTCGACACTATCTTGCTCATATTGGCAACCTTTACCAGTTGTAACCTTTTCCACAGATTTTGGTGAGATTTAACCTTATTTTTTTGTACTACTATTTGTGATTGTTGGTGTCCTGCATTTGGGCTACAGTTTTTTTTTTCTTTCTGGGTCTTATCACCTGTGCCCCCTGCATGATTTCTTGCTCTGTTATTATCAGAAATAGTGTTTTTCAGTGGCAAAATCTGTGCTGTTGGTTTTGCAGTTGCCTTCGCAGGTTGTTGATTTTTATTTTGTTTTAGCCTTTTTTGGTTATTTGATTTGCCCTACAACTGGTTTGCACACTTGCTGCACTGTTTCAAAATGGAGAAGGACATTGGATTTAAAATGTATTTGAATCTTGCTGACAAAATTTCTTTTCAGGATAGACAATTATTATGTGAGCACCTCAAAGCTTATCATGAAGATTTGCAATGTTTTGATAAGACTGCTTTAATTAACTACAGGAGCAGATTGATTCTGAAGGGTTGTTGCTCAAGGAAGATTTAGGGCCATCAAAGACATTTACCTATCAGACGTTTCTTGGGGTGTGCTAGTAGACTCCACATTCTAAGCCCAGTGCTAAATCTGGATCTCGTAAGAGGTGTGAGAGATGTCTGTGCCTAAGAAAAACTTCTTTACCTCCTCTCGAGTTTTATAGGTAAAGTCCAACTGAGCAGTGCCCTTTTTCATCGGAGGCCCTGGGAGAAAAATATTATACAGACATCATGGATATCATTTGCATTGTTTAATTATTTCCATTCATTTTCATTTATGAGCACCAGTTCTATTATTTAGACATCCCTGGCATCAGTTATATCATTAACAAACATTTTTTATTAAAAATAAGAGTTTCATGGATTGCATATGAATATTGTTTAATATAGGGAGGTATATGCAGTGCAATGTCATCAGTATGCATATTTGTTACTATAAAGATTTGCTCAAAATCTAGGACAAAGGAAAGGTAAATGGAATTAGAGAAGCTGAAAAAAAAAACAAAGGGGGAGGAGGCGCAAGGAAGATAAAGGAGATGAGATGATGGAGGAAGGTATAGTTGCGATAAAGCTATATTAATTAGTACCAGTTTAACCAGGGGTGGTGCAGAGCTGTTTACCTATCGGGTGTTGCTTCATTTGGCATTTAAAGTCTTTCAGTTTGCAGACTGTTAAGTGGAGTGGGATGGTATTCCAGCTATTAGTGCAGTGTGAATACAGGGAGTATCCTGCATTGTTAGGTTTAGTTATGGAGGGTAATGATTTGCTAGTAGAGCGCAGAGGGAGGGTTGAATGATGGAGTGAAGATGAGAATTTTTCAGGGTTGTGCAGTAGTTTGAAAGCTGTAATTGTGCGTTCAGTTGATAATTATTTAGTTTGAGACAGTTTAGTTGTCTTAGGGAAGAGGCAGTGATGTGATCTATATTGTTGATTGGTTGTGGATTTAGCTACTTTATTGTAGCATTGTTCTAATTTGGCTGATAGAGAGGAGCTGCCTGAGATTGGTTTGGATAGGAGGGGTATATACTAGGATGATTAGAAAAGTGGCGGCTTTGTTTTTTCTAGCAGAGTCAGTCAGGGAGTGTTTTAGTCTGTAGAGGCAGCCTAGCTATTGTTGTGTCTTCATTAAGACTTGCAGAAGGTGGTTATCAAATTTCAGGTTGTCGTCTATAATTGTACGGTGTGGGATACCAGTTCTGTATTGGGCTTGTTGGATGACAGTGTATTAAAGGTAGTTGTTTTGGGAGGAGAGAGAGCGTTGGGGGAGGGTGAACAATAGTATTTTAGTTTTTTTGGATTCGGGAGTTGTCAAGCCTCTGGAGGAGAAGGATTTCTGGGTGAGTGCTTGGAGCATGGGTAGTGTTCTAGCAGCACGTATTAGAGTGGAGTTATCAGTGTACTGTACTGCTGTTGCCCCTTTAGCTGCTGTGTTTAGATTGTTGATAAATAAGTTAAGTAGTTGTGGTCAAAAAACATGTTTCAGGCACCGGTTGAGGTGGGTTTTCTGTTGTTGACCAGGATAGTGTTTCCTTTCCTTCCTTTTGTTTTTGTTGCCTCATCATTGACCCCTGTCCTGGTATTGAAACCTTTAAGGCTGGCAAGTACTCTGCAGCCTTCAGCACTTACTATCTTGCTGGTGCTGTTTAGGGCACTATAAGTTAAATCTTAATCATCATCATAACTTTATTTTAAAGTTGACACAACAATCCATTTGTAAATCAGTGTAATGTAGCTGCAACAACAAAGACTTACGTGACATTTCCTTGCACAGCTAACAGGGTCTTCAGACATTTCCATGTTTCTTCTTTACGAATACATACATCATTAAACCGTGCTCTTTATTCTCTCCTACAGACAAGGTCGGTGGTAGTCAACATGCTGCACCCATATCACTTTCAACATTCTTTAGTCAGGTACTCCCTGGCATGTAAAGCTAGGCATGTAAGGTGCTCTGTCTGGCTGTAATAAAATGCCACTTCTCTCTTATGGCATTATCTGCCCACATACAGATAAGACACTGATACTTCATTGAGCACATCTGTCTGCTCTCGGATATTTTTGCAAACACCCTACATGTGTGACATGGACCCTAAAATTCCAAATTACCCCCAACCTCCTTACCACTGTATTTTCCTCTCTTCCCCCACCCTACTCAAAAAGATATGATTTAATTCCTATCCAAACTTGAGTACACTTTAAGCAAGCACACAGTTACCTTAGCAGTTCAACATAAGAACAACCTTTTCTAGAGAGCAAATCACCATATTTGATGTAGAAACAGATCTCAAGTTCGTTGTTCAAGAATCTGGGACATAGCTGAAAATAGCAGAAGGCAAAGGTTAAAAAAAAATACCAGGGACACTTTTTAAATGTTACTCTAATTCACTTAAAGGTTTTGTATCAAGATGCTGTTTCTAAGCAGAAATGTCTGGCATTACCAACTGACTGTAATGATTTCATGGAAAATTAAAACATTTTATGGGGAACAGGGTGAAAATGTGACATAAAATTGGGGACAATTGAGAGCTGTGTCTAGAAATGCTAAATAAACATTCAGCTGCAAGATACCAGTGTTAGCAACAACATTATGAGTGAGGTTTTTTTAAAAAAATTCCAACACTTTGTCTCTTATCTTGCAGCTGCAATATCCAGTGCTATATCCATAATGTGTGTTAAATGAAGGGTGGCATAAATAGAAAAGCAGAAATTGCAGCAAATATTTTTTCATTTAACATTCGTTAAAAGAATAAGTGGAATGGTCTTAGGACCCTTTTCAGCCACAAACTGGAAAAAAACATGGCAATAATAAGACACAAAAGTAAATAATTCACTTAGAAGAGTTAATGCTACTCAGTGAAGTTGACAGTAGAAACACAGATGTATAGTCCGAGTAATAGTTTTACTATTTTTTAGTCGAATAGTTTAAATATGAATCCAGTGAGCTGCTTCCTTCTTCACTGTTGAATCCACTGACACCTTAAACCTCATTACATATCACTTCTGGTTTGCCAGTGATGTCTCCGTGTCACCAAAGGATGTGTATATACCACACACACGCTCAGAAAGATGCTAAATGTCTGCAATGATGTCACTGTAAACTGTTATTTTACCTTAAAACAAATGCTCTGTTTCATTTCATTTTGCTCCTTTACCTTGTGATCTTTAACTGTCTTGAATTAAGTCTCTCCCAGATGGGATTTCCAGTGGCTATTGCTAGTCAGAGTTTGGAAAATGCATTTTTCTTTCCACGGTTAGCTGCCCAAAATGGGACTAAGACTTGGCAAGCAAGCATTACGGATAAGGGAATCGCCCTTGATCTAGCTCACATCTCCCAAGTAGCATTAGACTCTTAACAGGGGTAAATATTTGCAGAGTCTGGAAATAAGGCTTAATTTCACATTTGAACTGTAGTACATTTTTACAGTGAAGTGCAGTTGTATACCATGTTACACATTTTCTTTTGCATATTATATTTTACTAAATAGATAAGTGTAATGCATCTCCTCTTACTTTAATGTTTTAACCATTATTTGCCACATTTTTAATTTGATACAACTGTAATAAAGCTAGATCACTTCCATGCATTTTGCTGTTCATTAAAACCCAAACCCCAGCCCAGATATACAAAACACGGATTTTGCTACCCAATTCAATTATTTCTTCATAGACTCCATTTCTAAACTTACTTCTTTTTTTACACTTAATAATCCAACCCCTACCCCCTCTACTCACAACCAATCTCCCCCTCCAACTCCTTTCTTTCATTCATCCCCATCCCAACTCCCTCCATTTTTGATTAAACCTACTCGTACTTCTACTATAAGAAAACTCCTACAGAAACTAAAACCATGTACCAATGCCCCTGACAACATTCCCTCATACTACCTCAGTATAGCTGCTGATGCCATTGCCCTCCCTATCAGTATCCTCATCAATCACTCTATCCAAGAAGGTTTAGTTCCCGAAACCTGGAAAAAAGCTTACATCATCCCTCTACACAAAGGAGGAAATAATACTCACATCTCCAATTTCCGTCCCATAGCCATCCTCTCACCCATTTCTAAAGTCCTTGAGAAATGTATCCACCTTCAACTCCTTCCCCATCTCTTGGACAACAATCTACTAACCCCTACCCAACACGGATTCAGACCCCATCATAGTAGTATGACAGCCCTCCTATCTTTCCTTGAAACTGTGAATAAAGCTAGAGATTCTGGACTCATTGTATCTACCATTCTTCTCGATCTTTCTAAGGCCTTTGATACGATCTCCCATAACCTACTTCTTACTAAACTATCTAATCTAAACCTTTCTCTCTCTTCACTCAATTGGTTTAACAGCTATCTCTCCAATAGACAACAAGCAGTCAAGTGGAAAAAAAGCTACCTCCTCCTTTCTGAATACCCCAACAGGTGTTCCACAAGGTTCTATTCTGGACCCCCTTCTCTTTAATATTTTCATCAATGACTTTTTCCACGCTATCCCTCAGGCTAACATTATACAATATGCAGATGATTCCACAATCATCTGCGCTGCCTCATCTATCCCAACTCTTTTAAAGCTAACCCAGGAAGCCTTCTCCACCACTGAAAAGTGGATGAAAGACAACCATCTAGCTCTTAATGCTGCTAAAACCAAACTCATGATATTTACTCCTTCAAAAACCACTAACATTGATCATAAATTATTCTCCATCTCCAGCCAAAATAACATCCCCCTTGAGCTTGTATCAGAAACCAAACTATTAGGAGTTCAAATTGATGGCAAGCTTAAATTCAATTCCCATCTACTACAAAACATAAAGGAAACCCACCAAAAACTTGGCATGCTCTACCATCACAATCGATTCCTCAGCTCAGCTACTAAGATTACTCTCTCTACAACATTTCTCCTACCCTCCCTTCTCTATGGGGCACCTCTTCTTTCTAACCTACAATCCCCCCTCAAAAACAAACTATCCTCTTGTTACAATAAAATTGCCAAATTCGCCACTTGCAACAAATCATCAACCCACCATTGTGAACCACTCCACAAACTGAACTGGTTAGAACTACCCAACTACCTCTCCTACACCCAACTCACATATGCTCATAAACTGATTTTCCAGCCATCCCTCTGCCCCGCACTCTCTTCTACCTTTAAAATGCACCACACTCAACGACATCTAAGATCTAACAATCAAAACCTCATAGAAATTCACAGACCACTCCACCCTCCTGGACAAAACCTCCTGTCCTTCTCACTAGCATGCTTATGGAACTCCCTTCCTCCCTCCATTCGTACCATTACAAGCCTCCCATCCTTTAAAATATCATTCCACTCCCATCTAACCTCCACATGGGCATGCTCCTGCTCTCACCCCTCATAACCTACTCTTTACTCTACTACTCTTTCTCTTCATTCACTCTATACCCCAGGTAGCACTACTCTTGAGCTACCAGTAAACTGATCTCACCCCTCATAACCTACTCTTTACACTACTACTTTTCTCTTCTGTCACTCAAAATCCCAGGTAGCATTACTCATTGGCTATCAGCATACGAACTGACTCTCCTCAAAAAAAAAAAAAAAATATATATATATATATATATATATATATATATATATATATATATATATATATATATATATATATATATATATAGCATAGCCCGTATAACCTGTGTTTTTTAGCTCTCTCTAATGTTTAATCACATGCATTGTACAAAGTTTAACTGAAATGTAATGTATATGTATATCCTCATCCTTGTGTAATCTGTATGTGGAGCTTTTCTCCCCAGGACTCCATTGAAAACGGGCGGGTTCTTCGGGCCCAATGGACTATCCTGGTTAAACAAATGCAAATAAATAAATAAATTTTCCCAAATTATTACAGCTGTTCTCACAGAAGTCATGAATTAGGCATCTTAAATGAGGGTGCAGGGTTATGGTCTGTATTTGGACCCTGCTATTACTCCTGTTGATGGCCACTGTGATCTTGGTGCTGTTTGCATCCCTGATGATGTGAAATTTATAATCGACTGTGAAGATGTAGCGCATCATACATTTAAGGACCAACTTGTGGTATCAGTGCAGGTTGCTGGTTCCGGAGAGGCAGTTTGAGATATTGCTGTGACTTCTTTTCTTGGTAAACACCATTGTCTTCATTGTGATATTTGCACACCTGAGACCGTGGAGGGTGCAGTGCATTGTGAGATGCCAGTGGTTGCAGGGCCATCAACTACTTAGCTGTCTACTGTTGGTGTCAACAGATGTCACCAGTCTCTGGAGTGGTGGACACTTTCCACCAATGGGTGGGCCTAGTGGTGGCATATCCTTTGCTCATGTGGTGGAGACTTCACCTAATTTTCACCAAAGTTCAGGAGACATGACTTCCCCTGGCAAAGTGAGGTTTCTAGTCTTTCTACTCCTCTGCACCTAAGAGGGTGTGCTTTATCCAGTGCCAGTCTTAATCTGATCCAACAACAAAAAAATACATATTTAAACAAGCATAGGGGTATGTGGTTGTACCTTCTGTGCAGAGAGGTCATGTATGTCTGGCAGTGGGTTGTAGACAGAAGCATCAGTGTCTCAACAGTATACATACCAGGTGAAGTGACCTGAACCCACTGGCAGACTTACTGAGATTGCCCTGCAACCCTCTCATGGAGTTGTCCGAATTTATATTTGGATTATATTTTCCAGAAATGGAACTCTCAGGTGAATGACCTATTTATTCTCTCCCTATTCGTAGTGGTGCAGCATGATGGAGTTTGCACTGGATGTATCCTCATCCCTTCGCAGTGGAGACTGTTGTACACTTTTAGTCATTTCCATTATCTCACCTCTCATCATACAATTCAGGAAAGAACCAAAGCTGATTCTTGCTGCCTTTTGGCTAAGAAGGGTGTTGATTTAGTCTCTCAGGCCCTTTTGATACAGAAGACTCTTCTAGTCCTAACCAAAGTGATCACCCATCATGGCTTTGACAGCTGATTCCATTTTAGAGCCTGACTCTCCTACTGTGGATTATCTTTCATCAAACCTTCCACCTAGTGCATCATAAGTGATTGAGACTTCAGGGGAAACCTTCCACAAGACAGACTTACTTTGCCACATGGATGAGTTTCTCCATTTCATAGGACTAGTACTTAATTTACATCATTTCAGTTTGCTTGAAGGTCATACTTACCCCATCTCAGGCATCTGCATTATTTTAGCGTTTTGTTTTTCACTGTCATGGTGTGTGTTTGTGTGTGTGTGTATGTATCAACTACTTTTACCCATCATGATCTTGTGGAGAGCAGTGTTTTGTTTGATTTTGTAGCCTAGCACCGTATGGTCGTGCAGCATCTCTGTCCACTTTTGAAGAACTGCTCCCCTTTGTAGAACATAATCGATATCATTGACAGAATTAGCAGTCATTTGTTTAATCCCACTGGTTTGGTGGTATTATCTTTGAAAAAGCTCTTCTTTATGATTGTCATCTGTGTTCTACTCATACCATCTGATCACTGCAAGCCCTCTCATAGGAAACCAAATCATTTCTTTTACATAGGACAGGTTTCCCTAAGGACCAAATCCATGCTTCCTTCTGAATGGGGTTTCTGAATCCTCCCTGCATTAGTTTATTCAGTTCTTTTTTTCTTCTTCAGGTTAAAAAAAGAATATAAGGGAGAGTCATTCCCACCCTACAGGTGCTTTGTCAGCTCAGGTTTTGCTCAAAGTTGGTACATGAATTTAGGAAGACCAAAAAGAAATTAATGTTTTTTGTTCTGGAGCGGGAAGGGCTTGCTTTGTCACTAGGCAGACCCTGTCCAAGGATTATCATCTGCATTGTCTTTTCTGTCTGGTGGGATATCCTCTATTGGAAAATGCTGTGGTAAGAGTCAACCAAATACAGGCATGGTTACTGCCAGTGCTTGCATCAAGAATGTCACCATATCCCTAAACTCCCTATCCCCACTCAATTTTCACCTTCACCAAGCAGTGTTGATCACAATCAGAACTCTAGAAGTTATGCTTCCGTTGGAATGTCTTTCTGATCTGTGATCCTTTAGCCATCTGCTAGCTCCATCCATCCAGGTGAATTTACTGCTTCAATGCATCCCTGTTGAAATGTAAAAAAGGGGCCATGATGTTACATGTAACAAATATTTTGTTACGGTGTAAATCGATGTGTAAGTGAACCCTGATTAGAGTAACCTCCAGTTTGTCTCCCTTTGCTTGGACAGTTTTTGCAACCAGCCACAGTTATTATTCTCCTGTTAATCAGGCAAGTATATAGTTGTGCATTTTCTATTTGCAATTTCGATAACTACACTTCATTATTTTTTGATTTTCAGGGAGAGGGCTCCGTCAGTACTTAGGTTCGTAGTGGTAAAATTCAGGCACTTTTGCCCCTAGGCATGGGAAATAGTACTAAGAAAGTGATGAATTGTGATTGGTGGCGGTGAACCCAGTTGTTGACCCACCAAAGATGGTTCCTGGTTGGATAGATTGATGAAGTGAGAATATATGTGCTTGTATACTTGTGTAATATATCATTTGATCTGTGAGGAAAGTCCTCTGCAGTGGAAACTTGTTACTCTTCTGCTGTTCTCTTCTGTTTGGATGATCCCTTCTTCAGGAGTTGAGGAAGGAGAGTGCACTCATTTTGGTAGGTATATGTAGTTCAGATTCACTCGGACAATATGACTGATGTTTTTATATGGAGAAGTTGCAGATCTCACATTTTTGGAACAAACAGTAAAACTATGGAATTATACTGAAATGTATTACTTTTGCCCTAGCACATACAAAGTGTTTATCCATTGAAATTCTTTTGTTAGTTTGCTGTCTTAGCCTTAAATTTGGTAAATAAATCAGTCTATTTTGCAAAATTTTCTTGAGCTCCAGGATACTCCAGAGGCTGGGTACATAATGAATAATGAAGTTTTTCATGATCATCTGTTAAGTTGATTATAGATAATTGAAGCTGTATGCTGCAGGAGAGTTGAATATACAAAGTAATTGTCTTTTAAGTAGAAGTAGTATATCAAATTGTGGAAAAAGCAAGCAGTAAAGATATTTGCAGAAGTAGTCAAGATATTTTGCTTAAGGGCTGTGCCTCACACAGCCTAGTAACTTACTAGCTCTGGGGCATGGCGGCTGACTTCAGTGTATATTGTTGGGAGATGTACTGAGGGGTGCACCCCTAAACAGAAAGCTGCATTAGTGTAATTTCATCAAGTATTCCGCTTCATTTTCATGCTGCGAAGTACATATGTTTATTGTGGCTTTCATTCTATGGCATAAGTGGTAAGAATTGTAACTTATAGAATTTGTTGAGGTTCCTACTAATTAATCTTAATGTATTGCACTTGATTTACTTTAACACTTTTAAAGTACTGTAGCTTTTTTAGCATTTAAACTGAAACTGAATTTTTTACAAAGAATAGTTTGATTAGCTAAACTCTTAACCTTCTCTCAAAAGAATAACTATTAATTGCTACCTATTTGAGTGTCAGACCACCACTGATTTTTCCTAGAGTTGTTTTCTGATTGGTTTATTTGTTTCTGTTATTTTACTTAATTGACAGTTATTGTGTAGCCATGGACTTTGTACAGCAAAGCTGCTGTTGTAGTTGAATAGTGGGTAGTGTGCACAGTTTAATTTTTTCCCTTCAGTCAGTGCTCCCAAAGCATCGTTGTCTCCCCTAGTTTGAGAGTTGGCTGCATCATGCCTAGGGCAGGATTAGCTTATGCTTATCTTTGTCAGGCTACTATGATTTGATTTTAGTTGTGCCGAGAGCAGCAGCACTCTGCATGTTATTCTGTTGGCACCACAGGTACTGTTCTGGTAATCCTCCACTAGCCCTTCCTTAGCTTCCTTGTTTACTTAGCCAGCTAACAATCAAAGAAATGGACAGTGAGAAACCAACAAACTTATTCACCTTCCTTTGCCATCCTCCTAGCACTTGATATACTAAGGCGGTGTAGTAACTGTCTTATGCTCAGTGATAATGAACTCTTACATTACACATAAAACACCATCTGTGAGATGAGAAAATACCTTGCTAGTAATGAAGATATCCATCTCACAATTAACAATACACAGTGAGCATTACAGTCACACATTCATCTCAGCCACTGTCACTTTCTCAAACAAAACGCGCACAAATGTCGTACACTGATGTGGTAAAGAAATGAATGCCAAGGACTCCTAAAACTTGCAAGAACAGACTCCAGCGTAAGTCCCTCAGTTCACCTACTGCATACACACCTGCATTGGCTAGTCTCCAACAGCCAGCTTGCCACCAGTCTGATGTTCATAGACTAGCCTCTGACAAAAATGCTGTAGTGATTGTTGACTTAATTGTTGGACATACAGATTCACCAGGCTGGACATGGACAAAGGTTACTGTCAGCTACCTTTTGGTTGTCAAGATCACAAACATTACTAGGACCCTCAGGACCCTTTCTAGAGACAAGTATGTTTGCAACATGGTAGTGGTCCAAGTGGGAGTGAATGACCTGGAGTGCAGAATCTTGAGGGACATGTAGAGAGACATGTTGGAACTTTCTGTACATGTAACAGATGCAGGTAAGACTCTGCTCCTAAGTGGAATCCTTCTTCATCAAGAATGATGCCTCTAGGGAACATACTTGTCTTTATTAGTTAGCTTAATAGCTGGTTTCATTCTAAGGGGTCCCAGTGTGTCTCACACTAAGACAGAGTAATTGATAGCCCTACCTTTTTTTTTTTTTTTTTTTTTTTTTTTTTTTTTGCAGGGAATGGCCTACATATCTCATTTAAAAGGATTTCTGCATACAAGCAAATGCCTTTGCTGCCGCATAGTGCCTTTTATAGGCAGTGTCCATCTAATGAACACCTCAACTCAGCAAATTCATCTAACCCTAAATTGGACCCACATTAAGGTGGCTGATCTGAATTCCAGGAGTCTCCATAACAAATTGGCAGATCTTGAGGAGTTCATGCATTTGGAATATGTTTATGTAGTAACAGTGCCTTGTTTAAATGTAAAGAAAGCACTCCCTCCATACCTGATGTTTGTGCCTACAGTGCGTTCAGGCCTGCTGGAAACTGGAGTGGTGTCTCTGTATTTGTCGGGGACCTCATCTCATCTAAATTGATACCCAGAGACCCATAAATTGAGCTTTTGGAATTTCAGTTTACCATAGACAAGACAAGAATCCAACTTACAACATGCTATAGAACTCTCTCATTGACCCCAGGTGATCATATTGGAGTACTGGAAGATTTGTAAGAAATTCCACTGAGCAGAAATTCATTTAAGCAGCAACTCCATAATCCTAGGTGACTTAAATTACCCTGCAGTAGATTGGAGCCAACGTAGGATATGCCAGAGGTTTGCAGATTCAATAAGCAGGAATTCCCAATAGAAACTTAAATATTCTTGATCTGGTCCTCATAAATATTACCTCTACCTGTTCCACTCTTTACTAGTTAAGTCGGACAGTAAACTTTGTGACATTTACTCTCAGAACTCCATACCCCCTGTAACCACTGTCTCCATATTTTAAAACTCTCTAAGGGTGAACCACATGCATTTATATGATGAAATCTTAAGTCTGCCCATGACATCACCACCTCACTAAGGCGTTTTATGTCTTCTTAAAAAAAAAAATACATAAATATAACAGTCTAAACTAAAGCCAATTACAATGGGAAATTTCAAAACAAGCGCCACTGGTGGGTAGCAAACTTAAATAAAATTTGAAGTAACCTGCTTAATCTCTACAGTAAAGCTGCAACTCCTCAAAATGAGGATATTTTAAAAATTGCACCTCAAAATTGAAAAGTACTATAAAGACCATTAAAACAATCCATGAATGGAAGTTCTCTTCTGAAACAGAGGTCATCTGTAGTCCATCTTTATCTGTTAGAAGACTAGTAAATAATACTCAACATTGCTCTGAGCTTTTCCTTAATGCTCACACACACACACACACACACACACACACACACACCAACCACAGTGGTATCACAAATATAGTTTCAAATAAGTTCATTTCAAGCTTTACCCCTGAAACCCCTACTCAGACACCACTGATCCCAGCATCTCTTAGGAGGCTTCCTATCGTTTCTTTAGAACATATTCTTAAGGTGTTGTCAGAAACCAAAAAAACTTTCTCCATGGGTCCTGACAGCATACCTTGAGTGCTTAATAAGCAGTGTCAAACATGCTCTCACAAAACCTCTCCTTAAATTGTTTAACCTAAAGCTTCCAACAGGCTATGTTCTTGAATCATGGAACACTGCTGTGGTGATGATGCCTTTCCACAAGGATGGCCTTACCATGAACTTATACACCATTTAGCCTTGCAAATCCTGTCTGTAAAACTGGAACCAGTCTCATTAGGTCTGATATCCAGATCATCATTAGACTTGGATGGCAATTACTAGAAAACTGTAATCTAACTCTAAACCCGCCATAACTGAAGTATTGAATGTTGTAAAGATGATAAAATAATTGGAGGTAGGATCTGTAGAAAAAGGAAGAAAAAATTTACTTAGAAATAAATGGAATCTGTGGGAACAGTACATGCTGTATAATGTTTAGGAGGAGAAGTCAAATTTCTGGGAGGGCAGGACGTATAATGCATGAAAATGAAAAATGTAATGCTTTTTTCTTTCTGTTAATTTGTGTGTGCCCATGTAAATACTAATTATATTTGAAATTAATAAAAATGTTTAAAAAATTCTTTAAGCTTGACCCACAACACCTTGACTTTGGCAAGGGGAAGTAATGGCTGTTAAATCTTATTAACTTCTTTGAGAGGATCACGCAGCCTGCAGACAGTGGTCATGGGTTCATAGGTAGATACTAGGCTATTGGCCCTGGGGCCTATACAAGCCCAGCCAAAAAGGTACCCTGGCTTTTGCCACCCAAGAAAATTATTTTCCTGTGCCACTGTTGAGCAAAGCCACAGAGGGGATCCCTGGGGTGAATTGCCTATTTCCCATCCAATTGTCAAGATTTTTCTTGAAGAGTGCTAATGAGGAGCTTTGTTTGATATAGATAGGTAGTTTATTCCAGAGTATGGGAAGTCTCTGGGACAAGAATCTATCCCTCCGACATGTTCTGTTAATTGTGGTGACAAGGTTTAGGTCACTAGAGCGCGTAGCTCAGAGAGATTGGGATTTCTTTAAGTGGAGCATATCCAACAGCTCTGGGTTTGACATAGCTTTGTATGTTAGGCAGAAATCACCTCTGAGTAGGCGATATGCGACAGAGTAAAGCTGGAGTTTTTTGAGACTGTCTGCGTAGGGCATCTGTTTGAGGCCGGTAATCCTCTTTGTGAGGTATTTCTGTGGCCTTTCCAGTTGTTGTAGATGTCTTGTGAGGTACATACCAAAAGGGGCGTTGTACTCTATAATGGGTCTAATGAGTGATGAGTAGAAGGGTACAATGACCTCTTTTTTTTCTGGATGAGAAACCTTTTGTGATGAGGTGTGCCACATAGAAGGATTTCCTGACTACTGTGGCAATGTGATTATCAAAGGAGAGACTACTGTCCACCTGTGTCCCAAGGTCTCTTATCACACTTTCGGTGTTAAGTATACTACCGCCTGTGTTGTAGTTCATGGGTACAGAGTTTTTACCACAGGGGATGACAGTGCACTTTTTGGCATTGAGCTTGAGGCCATGGCTTTGACACCAGGCATCTGTCTCAGTGAGGCCCTTTTGTAGGATGTCCACATCGTTAGCAGTCTCGATTATGGCTCCTAGTTTGCAGTCATCTGCGAACTTCGTTAGCCAAAGACCTTCTGTGTTAGCCTGTACTTCAGAGAAGTAGATACCAAACAGGAGAGGACCCAGGACTGAACCCTGTGGTACTCCACTTGTCACTGGTCTGAAGTCAGATTTGGAGTCTGTTACTTTCACAGTGTGGGTTCTGTCAGTGAGCCAGTTGGCAACCCATCTTGTGACATAGGGGATTTATACCTAGTTTAGTGAGTTTATCTATAATTTCAGAGTGGGGGAGGGTGTCGAAAGCCTTGGCAAGATCTAGATAGGCTGTGTGAACCACCTTACCCTTGTCTACGGCTTTGGTGACTGCTTCAAAGAAGTCCATCAGGTTTAGGAGACACGATCTGCCTTTTACAAACCCAATCTGGGTGGGATCCAGAGTTTGGAGATTACCAGTGTCTTTGTTTATAAGTTCCATGATGATACGTTCCATGGCCTTACAGACCAGGCTCATCAGGCAAATGGGGCAGTAGTTCCTGGGGTCCGTGGTGGCTCCCCCCTTGTGGAGTGGGATAACCGTTGCTGTGCGCCATTCAGCAGGCACAAAGCCTGAGGTGAGGCTATGATTGAACATGGTACTTAGGTAGTTCATAAAACATTTTTCACTCTGGCCAAAGCATTTGATAAAGTACCTCATGCTGCAATTGTTAAGGAAGCTATCTGCCTTAAACAGATCAGTATGTGATAAGATGGCTAGCCAGTGTGTTGAAAGACAGAACCTACAAAGATATCCCTCCTTATCACTGTTGCAGTATTCTTTATACTTAGCAGGATATTCCAGTGTCTGGCCAGCGTACCAATGCCTTCACATCTTCCTGGCGTCATGCATCAGCTGTATGTCCTACACACATGGTTTAAGGTATATTTGGCATACGGACACCTAATCTCCAGAACTACTTTGCCACCAGTCCAAATGGGGAGTCCGATGAGGAGTTGGACTCTGTTGAAGGATCCTTAGCCTATTCCTCTCAAATGCACTATCCTTTGGGATTAGGGTCTAATGAAGAGGATTCTGTCCCCTGACTCTTCCTTTGAGGAATTATTATTTGGGGGTACAGTGGTTCATGTGATGGAGCAGTTTAAATAGAACTATTCACAAGTGTCAGATGTTTAAAAGAGGTACTATAAACTTTTGCAAATGGACTCACCCAGACAGTCTGCTGTCCCTCCAGTCTTAGCTGCCTTATTAGATGCATTCACAGCAGTTTCTCAAGCTTCTGTCAACCTCCAGCCCCTAAGAAGCCAGACAGATTTTATAAAGTACCTGAGGGTCATAAATTTTTATATAAAAGTCCATCATCTGTTCCTGCTGTAATTTCCATGTCCACAGATAGGGCATCCAAACTGCTTTCCTCTTCCGAGCTTCTGCCTTCTAACAAAGACAAGCATGCTATGGAGAGTCATGGCAAAAAGGTATGTACTTCTGCTACCATGGCTTTTATGGCCATTAATTATCAGACCCACATGTGTAGATATGTCCTAGCTCTTCTGTCTCAGCTGGAAGGGGATCTAACTTGCCTGATTCAGACAGTTAGACTTCTGCTCACTCTTTACTGAGCTCTGCCTCTCAGGTAGCACAGCATTCCTTTAAATGCAACTATGATGCAGCTGACACAGTATCAAAGTGGGTGACTCCATAACAACCAGCAGAACTGTTACCAGTGGAGTGCCACAGGGGTCAGTGCTGGCCCCCCTACTGTTTGGTATATACTTCTCAGAAGTTCAGGTCAAAAGTAAGGGGTTTGGGCTGACCAAGTTTACAGACGACTGCAAACAAGTGCAGTCATTGAATCCCAAAATTATGTCTGTATACTCCAGGAGGGCCTCAAGCAGACCAACAACTGGTGTATTAGTCAATGTTTCAAACTGAATTCAGTGAAATACATCATCATTCCCTTTGGCACACACAATGTCCCCCTCACGCTATCAAATCAACAATACCCTAAGTACCCATGAGGTGGTAAGGAACCTGGGAATCACAAGTTGACTGCGAACTTAACTTAGACCACCGTGTGCCTACTGTAGTAAGGAAAGCTTTCTTCTTAGCACACTTGATTAGTAAAGGCATCGCCTCGAGAGCAAAAGAAGTTGTAGCCCCCCTATATTCTGCACTTATCTGGCCCATAATTGAGTATAATGCCCAGTTTGGCATGTACAGTACTAAGCACCTACAGCAATTGAAGGGACCTCAGAGGTTTCTAACAAAGATCAAGGGGCTCCAGCATATGCCTTACACAGACCAACTAAAGTCCCTGTCACTATACCCTGTATTTTATAGACCTGTTAGGGGAGACTTATGCCTGGCCTACAGAGCAATCGAAGACCCAAACCTAATGAACTTGCTGCATATCCGTTAAATCAAATGGGTCTAGGGCTACCTGTTCCAGGGACCTAAATATGGCCTGCAGATTAAATAAGACATGTTGGAAGGACAGATTTATCTCCCAGCGCCTGCTGCGTATTTGGAACAAGCTACCAATTCTTGTGAAACAGAGCACCTCTATTACACTGTACAAGAGGAACCTGGATGAGGCACAGTAAGTTATTAGATGATAGAGCCCACAACCCTGCTGGATATGGGCAGTCATCACTAAATGCAATCTTTGGTATTGACTAGCATTTCTATGGTATTACATTGGGATGAAATAGCTAGGCTTAACTGACCTCTGGGTCAATAGCCTTGTAATCTCTTATGATGCCTCCTGTAGGGCTGCTGCATCTTCTTCTTCTGTCATGAGAAGTTAATACTGGCTGCACTCTTTACCTGAAGATATTCAGGCTGAATATATAGATTCTCCCTTAAGTAACCAGAATCTGTTTGTCGCTGATGCTACAGAATTGTTTAAAACCTTACAGGATAAGGGCAAGGTTTTTGTTTCTCCTGCTGAATCGAAGATACCCTGACTGAAATCACTTTTGCAATATTCTAAAAATATGTTTTTTTTTGTTTTGTTTTTTGTCTGCTAATGTCTAGCCAGAATACCACAACTTTACCTTCTCTAGGACGTATGTCCAGCCTGTGACCTCAGCTCGTAAGCTTCAGGGTATATAGGCAAAAGTATGTTGAAGTACCCCAGACCATCTCACTGCCAGCCCGAACGCAAGTGAGACTGATCTTCACTAGGCTGTTGCTACAGTTGCTTCACTTTCTCATTTCAGAAAAATGCCCTGCTGGGAAACCTTCCTTTTTCAAGCAAAAATGGAGGAATCCCTTGCATCCAGCCTTTCTGCCTAAGAAGAAACTCAAAAGACCCCAAGACAATTTGCTGCCTTGCATCTGTGAGGTTACAGAACCCAATAAGTAACAATGAAATCGCCCAGCAGAGCACATAACACTGCTTTGTACCAGATGGGTGTTATATCATGGATTTCAAAAGTCAGTTTTCATTTAATTAATTATTTAATGTTTTTTAGCATGTGACTTTGTAATTGAATTGTGTTTGTAACAGTACTCTGATGAAGCCCTGAGACTACAGGGAGAAAGCGCTAAGTGTACTATATTTAAGCTCTTCTGTTTGTTACAAGTGCAACTGTGAGTGGTTTGGTGGCGTTTTTTTTATTTTATTCTTGCCAGTTGGTTCAGGTTACAGAACCCGCTGTTCATCAGATATATTCTCAGTTGCCCACTGTTGAGAGATGTCAGAGGCTGGTATGGCTCCTGAGGCTTTGCAAGTGGTGGAAACCTCAGATAAACGTCTTGTTTTTTCAGATGGTCCACATGGAGTACTTCAAATTCTTGTTGAGGAAGACATTCCTGGTACTGTGAAGTATGCCAAGGTTCCAAACCTTTGAGACTAGTTCAGGCAGATGTCACATGTAGAAAGAAAAAGCAAAAAACTAGGCATGTGACCTCTCTACAATTTCCAAACAGAAAGAATGGATGGACTTCGCCCAGGGCTTATTTATGGCAGTCATGGCTCTGAAACCTCCCTCCTTTGTGTAACAACTGCCTTAGGCCACACCACAAATACACTTAAGATTGCTGCTCCTCCTCCTCCTGATGAGGAACAGGATCTGGATTCTGATCACTCCCTGGCTTATTTCTCACAGATGCATTCTCTTGAACAGCTGTCCTCTCATGAAGTGGACTGGCTCTCCCCTGACTCTTTTACTGAGGTGGCCTCCACTATGAAAGCCATCCAGAATACAAGACATTTTGAATGTCAGTCTAAGCAAATCTTGAATATTCAAAAGAGATATTACAGTCTCCTGGAAATGGGCACTCTGGCCTCCTCTCCAGTCCCTTCAGTACTACATGCATATCAGGACACCTCGCAGTCTACATCTTCAGCTCCTGATTCTCGACCTCTGGCACTTAAAAGACTAGGCAGATTCCAAAAGGTGCCTGATGAACTAATATATCTCTGTAAGAACCCTGTGACTGACCTGGCTGCTGTCTCCCTATCCTCGGACAAGCCTTCTAAACTTCTCTCCATTGCTAATGCCTTCCTCACTGACAAGGATAGTAGGGCTATGGATAGGTGGGTTAAGAAGGTCTACACCTCTGCCACCCTTGCATTCAGAGGTATCAACTACCTGGTGCAGATGAGTAAATATTTGCTGTCTGTCCTGTAGTCTCAGGATAAGGTCATATCAGACTCGCAGTCTGCAGATTTTAAGCAACAGATGCAGACCTTACTGCTGCAAGCAATTCAAATTGCTAGGCATAACATCAAATGCAGCTATGATGCTGTGGATGCCTCTTCCAGGGCTGCAGCCACAAGTTCATTGTTTAGACGTTGGTTATGCAGCAAACACAACTTTAAATCTAAAATCCTAGATTTGCCACTAGATAAAGACCACCTGCTTGGTCATGATGCTGCAGAACTCGTCAAAACCCTTACAGGAGCAGGGTAATACCACAAAGGACTGTAAGCAGATTTTACTTTCTACAGTCAGTCGATACCCCCAGGAACTAAGTTTATTTCCTTTGTTAAGAGGGACACTTGGCCCACACAGAAACAAAGAAAAACACCTAGAAAGAGATTCTCAGGCAACCAAATGTAGAACCTCCTTCAGGGAGACCTCCCTTCGCAGGCAAAAACCTGCGACTACCTTTCCAACTACACTCCTCCCCCTCCTCAGTCCAGACACCTCTCTCTCAAAAAGACTTTTTGCGTCCCTTTATTTTTGGGAAATGGTAACCCCAGACAAATGGGTCCTGACTGTCATCAAAAAAGCTATGCCATGTCATGAGAAGGGGTCCCCCTGTCTAAAGGGCTTGACTCCTTAATTTGGGACTTGCTAGATCAAGGTACCATAGAAAGAGTGCCATCCTCCTTCATAGGCAAAGGGTGCCCAAAAAGGAAGGACAATGGGAGACATATTCTGGATCTGTGTCTTCTAAACACTTTTCTAATGGTACCCTTTTTCAGGATGCTCTCTCTGCATACCCTTCTGCCTTTCATTCTTCCTCAAGCTTTCCTTGCATCACTAGACCTGAAGGATGCCTACCTCCACATCCCCATTTGACCTTCTTGTAGGAAATTTGTTTTTCTCTGGCTCTTCACATTTTCAGTTTATTTCTTTGCTTTTTGGTCTTTCTGTGGCGCCAAGAGTTTTTACAGAGTGCCTAGTTCCAGTGGTAGCCTTCTGCCGCACAGAGGGAATTCATATTTTCCCTTACCTGAATGACCTATTGACTCAAGCTCTCTCCATAGACTCTCTCCTCGAGTATGTATATTTCATGGTACATCTCCTATCCATCCTAGGGTTCACAGTCAACTTCAAAAATCCCATCTTGCAGCCAGTCAGGACCTTTTTTTTTCTGGTCTGCAGATTAGATGCACACAGGATGCTTGCCTTCCTTCTTCAGGAGAAAAATTCTCAGTCTGGCCACCTTTTTCAAAAACCTCTACTCGGTGCGTCACTGCACATCAAGGGAGATAAATCAATGTCTTGTGTTTTCAGGGTAGCTGCCATTCCAATAATTCTTCTCACCAGACTGGATGTGTGGAAAATTCAGTGGTATATGGAATCAGTATGGTCTCAGCATTCCCCTCCCCTGGATACCCTAATCGCCGTATTACCTTGCCACAAAATGGAACTACTCTGATGGGAGAGAGGTCATGCTCAACTGGACCTTCCTTTCATCCCAGCTCCAGACAAACAAGCTCTTCACACAGAAGCTTTGGACAGAGCATGGGGAGCTTGGACAGGATCCCAAAGAGTATAGGGGAAATGGATTTCCCTATCCTGAAAGAACACATCAACCTGAAAGAAATAAGAGTTGTTCTATAAGCATTGCAGATACTCTTCCAACTGTGGAAGCCAGGCTATCTACCGTGTACACTGACCACACAACAGTTATGCTGTATCTAAACAAACAGGGAGGCACAAGATCATACCCACTGTGAAGGCTAGCACAGGAAGCATGACACCTTGCCATACAAATTGACTTGACTCTAACAGCTGCATATATTTCCTCACAGGAGAATGTACTGGCAGGCTCCCTAAGCAGGTCCTTGAAGAACCCTTACAGATGGACCTCGAACAAACAAGTCTTCAAAACTATAAGGCATCAGTGGGGAACTCCACAAGTAGACCATTTTGCTTCTCCAGAAAACTGCCAGCTTCCACGGTTCTGCACCAGGTGTCCTTCCCCCTAAGCTTGGAAGGCAGATGTCTTTTCTTTCCAGTGGTCAGGGAAGTTCCTGTATGCCTCCCTCCCACCACCACTTCTCCCAAAAATTCCTTGTAAAAGTTCAAAAGGAAATCCTAAAACACCTACTACTAACCTCCTTCGGGCCAAGGCAACATTGTTTTCCTCTTCTACTACACCTTTCCAAGGGAAACTATTGGAAGATGATATTGCAGTTATCAGAGCAAAACACAGCTGTTATAGTCCAAGCACATCCAAAAAGGACAAGTCAATCCAGCATCAATTCTTTTATTGAACCAACAGAACAAGTTCGGTAAGTGCTTTCACCCAACAGGGCTTCATCAGACCATAAATCTTCACTCATGAATACTCATTATATACACAAAAAGGCGCCAAACTAAACCTTAAAATTTAAAAAATTAAAGTGACAGCCCCCTGTTTATATAAAAACATACACGTGCAACAGGTAAAAATATGTAAACATGTACTAATATAAGCACATACAGTCCACTCGCTATAAACATACAAAAATATTTATAAAAACTAATTATAAAAAAGTATTTATAAAAAATATTCAAGACAATTTTAAATATATAATACTCATAACTACATAGACATATTCATACTACTACCTAATACCGCTAGACTTTAAGAATAGTTTCAGGGGTACCTTGTCATTGAGGCCTGGGTACATATCTGCCCTGAACCTAATTATCCATCTGGCCTCCTGTGTTTCAGTTCGATTCCTAATGTCACCACCTCTGGAGCTAGTAGATAATACCTCACTGACCCGGAAGGTAAACATATGCATATCACCTCTCTCTAACACATGTTTAGAGAGTGCATTAACAGTGGACTTGATCTTAATCTGCTATAGGTGCTCACATATCCTATCTCTAAGTCTTTTGTCTGTCTTACCAACATATCTTTCACATGCTGTGCAATTAGCAAGATAAACCACATGTTCAGACAGACCGCAGAGACATGGAAATCATAACTAACACCATTCAGAGAGGGTGTGTGAAGCTACTCCTAGAATATATTAAGTGACAAAAATTGCATTGGTTACAGGGAAAAGTGCCTGACACATCATGATCATTCCACCTCCCCTCACATTTGGGATAATACAACAGTTTCTTCAGGTTAGATCTGTTTTTATAGACAATACATGGGGTGTCTCATACTACCTCCCTAATACTGGGATCCACTGTCAACACCTCCCAGTGTGACCTAATAACATCTTTAACATTACCCACATCCTTAGTGTAAAAGAGGGGTATCTTAACACTATTATACTCAACTTGAGCTTCTGAGCGCTCTGATTCTCCCTGGTTAGTGACGGTCTCCATAAAATCTGAAAAATAGGGGGTGTCCACACCTCCTCTCAAAGTGGATAAACCCCACTGATCCCCTTCTCAATCTCCTCCCTTTTATATGCCCTTAACCTAAACCTCTCAGAGAGGTCATGCAACTCAGTGATAAAACCCTCTTGGGAAGGATTATACCGGGATGTCCTCATAACTTGACCTCTGACCACATTCCCAAACATGTATCCTGGGTGCATGCTATATCTGTGCAATAGAGCATTGCGGTGACATGACTTCGTAAATACTCCAGTATTCAGCAACCCATTAGCCATCCTCTCTATATAAACATCTAAAAATGAAATCCAAGTGTCAGAAAACTCATACGTGAACTTTTAAGACCTGAGAAGGACCATTCATTTTATTGAAGAATGTGGCTAGTTCACCTGTGGTCCCTGTCCAGATGAAAAAAGGTCATCCACAAAAACGTCTGTAAAAGGGGACCCTTAAATGAAAATCTAAGTTAAACAAACATTCCTCCTCCCAAGCGGCCATGTGTAGATTGGCATAGCTATTGGCACAGGAAGTTTCCATAGATAGCTACGCCATCCCTCTGTAAATAACACTGAGAATCAAAACAAAAAATATTGTTCTCCAACACGACCTCCAAAAACAAAACTAGGAGATCCATAGTGGGGGCCACTCAACTCAGTTTGACGTCTAAGATAATCATGAACCCTTTGGATTCCTTCACCGTTGGGAATCATTGTAAAAAAGGATTGAACATCCATTGTTACCATGAAATAATTGGAATCCACAGCTATTCCCTGCATATACTTATAGAGATCTAATAGAAACTGATTTGTATCCCTTAACACATATTCATTTGCATCCATAACTGGACGTAAAAACTTTTCAACATAGATGGAGAAAGGCTCAGTAGACCATCCTCTACCTGATACAGTAGGCCTCAAAGGAGGCCTATTGCCATCCTTTATGTATCTTAGGGAGGCCCTGCATCAAAGGTATGAGGGGGTCACTAACTGACAAATATTCAAATAATCCCTCATTAATAATATGACCCTTATAAGCATCATGGATGTCCTATGTATGTGCAACTCCACCATTTCACGATCTATAGCATAGTAAAACCTTTCATCTCTCAACATATGTTTCATGTTATCCTTATAAAACTCATAATCCGTCACTACCACACTGCCCCCTTATCAGCTGGTCTAATTGCTAGTGTACAATCATTTCTCAGGGCTCTCAGAGCTCTCCTTTTGTTTTAAGGTTAAATTCCCTCTCCTATTATTATGATTATCCTCATATTTCATCTTGTAGAAGTCATTCTCTACCAATCTGCTGAATGCTGTTACAAGAGGTGGTGCATTAGAAACATAGAGGTTGGGTTTCTTAAACTCTGTCATTGAAGTCAAATGTCCTATCCTTAAACTCTAATTTCAAACACAGATTTCTAACAAACATCTTAAAGTCAGCTTAACATATCAGTGAATTCTCTATAGCAAGTAGGAATAAAAGTTAGCCCTTTTGACAGGATAGCAAATTCATCCTGTGTCAAAGGGCATACCGAAATGTTACACACTAGTGTGTCCCTGTCTTCCCCCACATTTTCTTTAAACTGTGGTTGGTCTGGGACTCGGCAGATAACTTCCTCTTCTGTCTGCCCCTGCTCATTGATCTCATCCTCCCCCCTCCCGTGTGTGAAACATTGATGGGGAAAGGGCAATGAGCATTACTGACACCCTCACAGTGTTCACTAACCTGTGAGTTAACTTGATCAGTATAATTAAACACTTTCCTTCGAACATTGAGTTCATTAATTTTATATTCTTTCCCTGAAATAGTGGTTTCAGCAGTTTTACCAGTCGTCAAACCCGAAAGTCCTGCTAATTCCACTAAAACTACGTTATCAGCTGTCGATTCACTTGCACTCACTCGTATATTGTCAACAGTCACAATTGTTACTACAATTATTATCTACAACATTTTGACCTTCATCAAATTGTAACCTCCCTTTGTCAGGGACACTGACATTCTGTATACCCTCAGACCCTACAGTCCTGTTAACAGTGTTGCGACTCACAACATCAGTTCTAAGCCATGTAAAGACCTGGCCAGATCTAAAGTCTCTAATGTCCCTTTGAAGCTTATGGCGTTTCTGTTCAAATAAAAGCTTCTCATGTAGTAACACATTGTCTGTCAATGACGCAACCACTATATCCACTGCTTCTCTTGGGAATCGGTCATTCAATAACTTTTGCTGATTCTTTACCGAGACACGTAGAGTATCCTCTTCAGGCATAAAAAATTCATTGAGGAGAGCCATATATTTAAGGCTTACCTCAGTGTTCAACTGCTGTCATCTGTATAGAAGTTCCGGATACATAGTCCCTGTTTTTGGCATCTTCAGGACCCTAAGTCCTCTCGGTACAATCCTCCTCTGCAGACAAACCTCGAAATGTTGCCGCTGGGTTCGAAGCCTTTTCAGCTTCAATAAATCAGCTTCCAGTTTCTCAATGGCTGAGCATAATTCTGCTCGATCAAACGCCACTTCAGACACATCCATGACCTCATCGCTAGCCGCCTCATAAAGCAACAGCGGATTTACAGTCCCAGAAACACAGTTTAGGAAACGATCCACACACAATGAACTTTCACTAGCAGTTGTAGGCACATAAGGCAGCTCAATAGAGCCTCTATCCCATCCAGCCATGCCTCCTTGCGAGTAGTAGCAGCAATAAAAAGTAAAACCAATAAGTAGCAGCTCACAAGGAGTGAACGCTCCATACACCCCACACAATCCAGCAATAAAAATAAGTAGAGAAAACAGGTATCCGAGTGAAACACAGCTGTTATACTCCAAGCACATCCAAAAAGGACAAGTCAGTCCAGCATCAATTCTTTTACTGAACCAACAGAACAAGTTTGGTAAGTGCTTTCACCCAACAGGGCTTCATCAGACCATAAATCCTCACTCATGAATACTCATTATATACACATAAAGGCGCCAAACTTAACCTTAAAATTTAAAAAGTTAAAGTGACAGCCCCCCTATTTATATAAAAACATACAAGTGCAACAGGTAAAAAATATGTAAACATGTACTAATATAAGCACATACAGACCACTCACTGCAACCATACAAAAATATTTATAAAAACTGTTTATAAAAAAAGTATTTATAAAAAATGTTAATTTTTAAATATATAGTACTCATAACTACATACACATATTCATACTACTCCCTAAGACTTATAGACTTTGAGTGGTTTCAGGGGTACCTTGTCATTGAGGCCTGGATACAAATCTGCCCTGAACCTAATTATCCATGTGGCCTCCTGTGTTTCAGTTAGATTCCTACTGTCGCCACCTCTAGAGCTAATCGATAATACCTCAATGACCCTGAAGGTAAACATATGCATATCACCTCTCTCTAACACATGTTTAGAGAGTGCATTAACATAGCATGCACCCAGGATACGTGTTTGGGAATGTGGTCAGAGGTCAAGTTATGAGGGCATCCCGATATAATCCTTCCCAAGAGAGTTTTATCATTGAGTTGCATGACCTCTGTGAGAGGTTTAGGTTAAGGGCATATAAAAGTGAGGAGATTGAGAAGGGGATCAGTGGGTTATCCACTTTGAGAGGTGGTGTGGCCACCCCCTATTTTTCAGATTTTATGGAGACCAACACTAACCAGGGAGAATCAGAGCGCTCAGAAGCTCAAGTTGAGTATAATAGTGTTAAGATACTCCTCTTTTACATTAAGGATGTGTGTAATGTTAAAGATGTTATTAGGTCACACTGGGAGGTGTTGACAGTGGATCCCAGTATAAGGGAAGGTAGTAGGAGACACCCCATGTTTTGTCTATAAAAATAGATCTAACCTGACAAAATTGTTGTGTTATCCCAAATGTCAGGGGAGGGGGAATGATCATGATATGCCAGGCAGGTAAGCGATGCAATTTTTGTCACTTAATAGATTCCAGGGGTAGCTTCACACACCCTCTGAATGGTGTTAGTTATGATTTTCATGTCTCTGCTGTCTGTCTGAACATGAGGTTTATCTTACTACTTGCACAGCATGTGAAAGATGATATGTCGGTAAGACAGTCGGGAGACTTAGAGATAGGATACATGAGCACCTATATCGGATTAAGATCAAGTCCACTGTTAATGCACTCTCTAAACGTGTTAGAGGTGATATGCATATGTTTACCTTCAGGGTCATTAAGTTATTGTCTACTAGCTCTAGAGGTGGTGACATTAGGAATCGAACTGAAACACAGGAGGCCAGATGGATAATTGGGTTCAGGGCAGATTTGTATCTAGGCCTCAATGACAAGGTACCCCTGAAACCATTCTTAAAGTCTAGAGGCCTTAGGTAGTAGTATGAATATGTGTATGTAACTGAGTATTATATATTTAAAAATGTCTTGAACATTCTTTATAAATACTTTTTGTAAATACTTATTTATAAACAGTTTTTATAAATATTTTTATAGCGACTGGACTGTATGTGCTTATATTAGTACATGTTTATATATTTTTACCTGTTGCACTTGTATGTTTTTATATATATGGGGGGGCTGTCACTTTAATTTTTAAAATTTTAAGGTTTCGTTTGGCGCCTTTTTGTGTATATAATGAGTATTCATGAGTGAGGATTTATGGTCTGATGAAGCCCTGTTGGGTGAAAGCGCTTACCAAACTTGCTCTGTTGGTTCAGTAAAAGAATTGATGCTGGATTGACTTGTCCTTTTTGGATGTGCTTGAACTATGACAGCTGTGTTTCGCTCCGATACCTGTGTTTTCTACTTATTTTTATTGCTGGATTGTGTGGGGTGTACCGAGCGTTCACTCCTTGGGAGCTGATACTTATTGGTTTTACAACCACAAACACCAATGCGTCTAATCCAGCATCAGTAAAAGGCTCTCCTCCGTATATTCAATCACCAATACTTCCTTGGTACAGGAAATAATCCACAGGTCCAAATAAAACCAGAGTTTATTTAAATAAATAGACGACCACATACACAAACAGATTAAGCGCTTTCATCTCCTGCACGGAGACGACTTCAGAATCTGTTCAGACAATGTAAACTCATCTTAAATACATGTGCAATTCATTGAATAATTGTTTAATTAATTAACTAATTTCTGGTCATTTAATTTCTGCAAATCTCAACCTTTGGTGATGCAGTATAAAAAAATGTTTGTAATTCCAACCATTTAAAAACATTCATAAGTACAGGGATAAGACTCTTAAAATAGGTTAAACAAGGAAAGTAAATATATGTGGAATTAACAAACAGTTGTGTGAGAATATACATTATTGTAAATCCTCCATTAAATATATTATATCAGTACAACTGTAACAGTAATGTTAAAACAGCAAGTAGCACACAAAATAAATTTGTTAAGTATAATAAATACATGAATAAATCAATCCATATATTAAAACAACTATAAAATTGTATTGGAATAATATATAAAATTTATATTACATTACATATAAAGAAATATATATATATAAATAAAAGAATGTATAATGTAGAAAAGCCAGTATATGTTATCCAATCATAAAAAACTTATAATCAGTGATGTATAACCACAAGTAATATTATAATATAAAAATTGTATGTAAAATTTATGAAATGTATAGACTGTATAAAAAAATGTGTGTATATATATATATATATATATATATATTTATACTCAAGGTGGCAATAAAATAAAGTCCCTATTGGTGCCGTTTAGGATCTTCTGCAAGAATCTTGAGGGCTGGGCTAATGGAAATGTGGTCATTTAAACCATAAATCCCACATGCATCTAACCTTAGCTGCCAAATCATCTCTCTAAACTCCAATTTGGTTTCCCAGTCTCCACCTCTCTCGTGCAACCCTACCTCTTCCAATATCCAAAACTTGAAATCAGCCTCATTACACATCCTAGTATGTTTAAACACTGCATTGTTATCATTCTTTTTAGTAATGTCTCGTATATGCTCATATATACGTGTTCTCAGGTTTCGTTCAGTTTTGCCAATATAATATTTCCAACATTTCTTGCAGTAGCATAAACAAACAATCCCTTTTGTATAACAACTATAATACTTGTTTCCTACTAGGGTCACATTTATACTGGGAATCTCTAAATTCTTCGTTCCTCCTATGAAAGGGCATTGTGCACATCTGCCACATTTAAATGTGCCGAACTTGGCACTATCTCCTCCTATCAACTTAGTTGTATTTTTCTTTTTCTCAAAGATATTTTTCAAATTCTTGTTTCTTCTAAAACTATACCTAAGTGGTTGTTGGAACACATCTGCTCTAGTGGGTATTCTATTAAACAACTCCCAGGTTTCATTTATACGTTTCCTTATCCAACTACCACCTTGGTAATGTGTTAAAATCAAATAGGGTAGCTGGTTGTCCTTACCATTGTTACGGCTTGTCTCTTTATCACCACTAATAATTCCACTATTGGTAAGTAGGGGTGTGTAATATGTACCCCATTTGTCATATACAAGTTTTTTAATAGGTTGAATCACATTATCCGGGTACCCCCTTTCTCTAAACATTTTTTGGAGTATCTCCATTTCGTTGATCAAATCGCCTGTGTCAGAGGTAATTCTCGCTGCCCTAATCATCTCTCCTTTTACTATGTTCTTTTTGAAATGGTAGGGATGGTCTCTCTGAAAGTGTAGGTAAGAGTTTGAATAACAGTCCTTTCTATAAATTCTGGATTTGTATTTATTATTGATATGGTCTTTTGTAAGTTTCACATGAAGATAATGTTTCCTCTAAACCAATATCAGATGTAAATTTTAAAAAATCTGTACTGTTATTGATGTAGTCCATAAAATTAATAATCTCCTCTTCTGGCCCTTCCCATAGAATAAAAATGTCATTCAAAAATCTGTAATAACCTGTAATATGTTGGCTAAATATAGAGTTAAAAATATATTGATGTTAAGTTGTCAATCTCGCCTTCATTCTTGCTTGATGGGTTCGGAGCCGATCCCTCGGCTCCGACTCGGCACTTGCTAAGCTCGAGAGTCACTTTTACCAGCTCGAGGCAGCCCCATATCCCATGATGCAAGGCGGTAAGTACCCAGATCTCGTTTGCCGCTTCGCTTATGAGGTCCTCCTTTTACCAGCTCCTGGTAAGTGATTCTATTTATGAATATTAAGCCTCTTTTCTTCAAAAAAACCCTTAATTGTTAGTTAGTAGTTAATTTTTTACCTTTTGTGACAGAAAATCCCTGTCTTTTCTATTTTATTTTAGTCAGATTTATCCCCATTGGAGCCGATACATCGAGGCTTCCTGTCGGCTCCGAGAGGTCGGCTCCGACAGGATCTATAGTATCGGCTCCGATGGCTCATTCCAGGAAGAGGTCGAGGTCTCCTTCCTTGGAGCCGATACTTTCGGCTCCGGCTTCACCTCTTCTATCGGAACGGAGCCATCGGAGCCGATCTTCAAGGTCGTCCAGGTTGTCAGATCATGACCTAGAGAGAGTGGTCAGTAGATTACTTAAGTCACAGGTACTGGCCCAAATGTTACACAGTCCGTCTCAACAGACGACTGTTGGTCCACACCCCGTTACAGTTCCTCCTTCAACTCTACCCCAGAGCTTGGAGTTGGAGTCTTCGGGAATGGTTACTGCTACGGCTGGAGGACGGATACCCCCTTCTGTTCCTTCAGCCTCTACTCTTATCTCCTCTTGAGACCTTCCTTAGAGGGATTCGGTGGTCGGGCTTCCATGGTCTCCTCCGAGGGGTGAGTGGCATCGGACCCTTGTCCGAACCCGCTCTTCCCCTTGGAGCCTCGGCCTTGGTGAGCTCGGCTCCGACATCTGCCTCGGAGACTTCCCTTTCGGTGGTCCCTGGAGTTCCTAGCTCTTGAGTGGGTTCTCTCGGACCTGCCTGGGAGGGAGCATTCGAGGTGATGAAGAGTGTACTGGCCACTGGTATCAGTCAGCAGTCTGTTCCCGTAGCTCCTCCCTCTATAGTACCTGTTGACATCTCTGCCACTTCTCTTGCTACAGGACCCAGAGATCCTCCGCCTCAGGTTTCCCCATTGGGAATTTCCCCTCTTCCGAGGATTCTCCTGATGTTTCGGGAGATCCTCCTAGGAAGAGGACTTGTAAGAGGAAGCATGTAGACTCCCCGAGTCTGTCACTTGGATACTGACTTTGATGAGTCAGAGGGATCCCTAGATCCCCTCTGAGGATGTCTCCTTCTCAGACATCCTAGAACTTCTGAAACAGAGGGGAAACTGGCCCACCAACAATCCCTCTGAGGATGAGTCAGTATACCTAGAGGCGTTTGGATCTCGGCCCTCCACCTCCTGGGTGTCTCCGCCTTCGACCCCCTTATGCAGGTTATTGCACGGCGTGGGCAGCTCCTGACTCTGTAGAGCCAGTCCCTAGGAGGCCTTCAAAATTTATCACTGCCCCAAGTGACAAACAATTCCTTACTAAGGGTGTCCCCGCTGATGCCATGGTGGTGGCTGCGGCCACCAAAAAGGAACTTGCAGATCCTTCCGTGCCCGTCCATCCTCCTAATAAGGACTCTAGGACCATGGATAGGTACGGTAAGCGGATGTTTTCCTCAGCGACCTTTGCTATGCGTTCGCTGAATTATCTATGTCACTTCACCAGACTCCAGAGAGATATCCTGAAGGAGCTGGGAGAAGTAGTTCAGGATCCTACAGCTGCAGGGGCTCAAGAAAAAATTGCTTCGCAGCTAGGAACCCTCAATTCCATTGCAAACTCCTCCATGCGGCTAATATCTTATGCTGCGGATGGAGCGAGTAGAGCCGCAGGTACAGGTGTGGCTCTTAGACGCCAAGCTTGGATGCGGCTATGTGATTTTGCGGATCCCTTTAAGGCGTCCTTCACAAATTCTCCCTTTGATGGGTCAGCTTTGTTTGGCCCTCAGGTGAAGGAAACCTTGACCAGGTGCGAGCAGGACGGCAAGACTCTTTCTGCTGTTGGAGTCCGTTTTCCACCCCTTCTAGACCTTATCCCAAAGGACAGAAGGGGGAAGATGTGGTTCCGTAAATCCCAAGGAGTCACGCCGATTCACGTGGTCAGTTTACCCCTAGAGGCAGAGGGGTAACAACAACAGACGCCGCTCTAGAGACAGAGGGGTCCAAGAACCAGGGAAACAGGGAGCCTCTCTCTGACAAGCCCTTTCAGCATCCCTGAGGTGTTGCCCGGCTGTCCCTCCTTGGAGGCAGTCGGGAAGATTATCACTGTACCCAGAAGCCTGGCATTCCCTCACTCAAGACAGATGGGTACAGTCGATCATATCCAAGGGTTACATAATTCCTTTCGAGGAAAGTCCCTTCCCTCAAGTTCCCTTCCAGATGTACCACCCGGTCTAAGGGAGATTGCAGAGTCAGAAATCGCAAAACTACTGCAAAAGAGCCATTCAGCCAGTTACAATAGACCATTCAGAGCCGGAATCTACTCAAGGTTCTTTTGGTCCCCAAAAGACGGGAGACTGGAGACCAATATTGGATCTCAGCAGACTCAACAAGTCTGTCAGGAAGACAAGATTCGAATGGTCACTCTTCAGTCAATTCTGCCCTTCTTACAGAAGGACAACTGGATGTGCTCAATAGATCTTCAGGATGCGTACTATCACATCAAAATTCACAGACGCTCCAGGAGATTTCTCCGCTTCGGCTGGGGTCCAGTCATTTCCAGTTCAGAGCCCTGCCCTTTGGTCTCACTACAGCCCCAGAGTGTTCACCAAATGCATGGCAGTGGTCACGGCTCACCTGAGACGTCAAGGATTCCAGGTGTTTCCGTATCTCGACGACTGGCTCCTGTCAGCCACCACCAGGCATCAGCTTATACAAGCCAGGGATTACACAATAGACCTTTGTTCTCATTTGGGCATCTCAATCAACTTCAAAAGTCATCCTTATCGCCCTGCCAGTCTATTACCTTCATAGGCGCAAACTTAAACACTGTTCGGATGTCAGCTACCCTTACAGAACAAAGAGTTTCAGACATTCAGACTCATGTCAGGATCATTCTGGCCAGCAAGAAAATACAGGCCAGAATGGTTCTAAAGGTATTAGGTCTCATGGCTGCGGCCATTACTCTTCTTCCCCTGGCTCGATTCTACATGCGCCTTCTTCAGTGGATGCTGTTCACACAGTGGTCATACCAGCAACTTCCAATGCGTCACCAGATTCTGGTGACACAGACATGCAAAGAGCATCTTGCTTGGTGGATCACATCGTCTCAGGTTCACCAAGGCAGGTACTTTGTACCCCCATCCCCGGTAGCCACTGTCACCACGGATGCCTCCCTGATCGGGTGGGGGGGTCATTATCAGGGCAGGATGTTTCATGGGACGTGGCAGCCGTTCGAGTACCATCTGCACATAAATGTCCTGGAGATGAGAGCAGTGCTTTTAACGTTGCAAGCCCTCAACGACTTTCTTCCCGTCGGGACAATTGCAGTCCACACAGACAACATGTCTGTAGTTTGGTATATCAACAAACAGGGCGGAACCAAGTCCTACCCCTTGTGTCGAGAAGCGCTCAGACTATGGCAATGGGCGATCTCCTCTCATCGGTTTCTGGTAGCAACGCATATCCCTGGGAAAACCAACATTATAGCGGACAGATTGAGCAGAGCTATACTCATGCCTCACGAGTGGTCTCTCAAGCAATCTATAGCGGAAGAGATTTTTCTGGAATGGGGTCGTCCATGTTGCGATCTTTTTGCTACACCCCAAAACAGCGAATGTCCAGACTTGTTCAGCCTCTTCCCTCTATCAGGCCATCCCCAGAGACGCTCTGACCCAGGATTGGCCCCAGGGACTTCTTTATGCCTTCCCTCCATTTCCTCTGATCCCTCAGGTGATCCAGAAAGCTACCGTTTTGAGAGCTAAATTGATTCTCATTGCCCCTTACTGGCCTCGACAAGTTTGGTTCCCGTTCCTCCATCATCACCTTTTGGTGCAGCCGTGGCATCTGGACCCAGTGCCAGACCTTCTGATTCACCAATCGGGTCAGCTGCACCGGTCAATCCCTTCTCTCAACCTCACAGCATGGTTGCTCCACTTCCTTCCTTAGCCAGGCTTCCGTTGATCTCTAACCCAGTTAGAGACATCATAGTAGCTTCGCTAAAATCCTCTACCAGGAGGATTTATACAAGCAAATGGAAACGTTTCTCTTATTGGGCTAAGGCCCAAAATATTGATCCTTTTACTGCCCCTGTTCAGGCAGTCCTGGACTTCTTAGCAGAGATTTTTCATGCAGGCTCCTCTTCTTCCACAGTCAGAGTTCAATTGGCTGCTATTTCTAATTTTCATGTCGGGATAGCAGATCATAATATTATGTCCCATAGGCTCTGCAGGGCCTTCTTGAAAGGAATTTTCCTACTAAAGCCTCCAATCAGGAATCCTCCTCCTCAGTGGGATCTAAATTTAGTGCTGACATCCTTGATTCTTCCCCCCTTCGAGCCAGCTGCTTCTTGTTCCCTGAAATATCTTTCTTGGAAAACTTTATTCCTAGTGGCTATTACATCTGCCAGGAGGGTGTCTGAACTTCATGCTCTTTCGGTTCGACCCCCCTATTTGGTTTTTCACAAAGACAGAGTATCTTTGAGAACTAATCCATCCTTTTTACCTAAGGTCGCTTCAAAGAACAATCTGAATCAATCCATTGATCTCCCTGTATTTTTCCTAACTATTCAGATAGAGCTGAACAAAAGCTACATTATCTTGATGTCCACCGTCAACTTAGATATTATTTGGACAGAACAAAAAAAAATTTTGTTTCCTATGCGGATAATAAAAAAGGCCTTCCTGTTTCTAAAGTGACCTTGTCCAGATGGCTTTCTTCGGTCATCTCGGAAATTTATACGCTCAGGGGAAAACAGCTGTGCTCAAAACCTAAAGCACATTCAACTAGGAGCTTAGCTACTTCTACAGCCTTTCAAGCTAGACTTCCTTTGGACACTATTTGTGCAGCGGCCACTTGGGCTACTCCTCACACTTTTGTTTCCCATTACAAATTGGACTTGGCCTCCAGGGACAGAGCCAGTTTTGGCTCTACAGTCCTCAAGAGTTTGTTCCATTGAGCCACCCAGGATAGAGGTGCTAGGGACGCGGTCCCATCAAGCAAGAATGAAGGCGAGATTGACAACTTAACATTAAGAAGTTATGTACCTACCATAACGTTCCATGTTAGTTGTCTTCTCTCGCCTTCTTTCTTGCGACCCTCCCTCCTTCCCCCTGGCCTGGACAAACCTTGTATAAGAAACTGTTATGCTGAAGACCATTCAGACCTGGTCCTTTTTCCATCTGTAAGTTTTCTTTCTTCCTTTGGGAAGTATTTTATGCTTGGTGCTATTGCCCTTTGTTAGCAAACGAGATCTGGGTACTTACCGCCTTGCATCATGGGATATGGGGCTGCCTCGAGCTGGTAAAAGTGACTCTCGAGCTTAGCAAGTGCCGAGTCGGAGCCGAGGGATCGGCCCCGAACCCATCAAGCAAGAAAGAAGGCGAGAGAAGACAACTAACATGGAACGTTATGGTAGGTACATAACTTCTTATTTTTCCCAGTACAACATAATAATATTTGCATAAGTGGGTGCACAGGCTGAAACCATAGCGACACCGTCTAATTGATGGTATAAATCCCCTTGGAAGTAAATAGAATTATATTTCAGTACCAATTTCATGTTTTCTACAACTAGTTTAAATTCATCCGGTTTTACAATTTGCATGTCTGCAACCATTCTTTCAAACCACTCTTAACCCTACATTGTGTGGAATTACTGAACATAAATCTTTAACATCCACAGTAATGAAAATTGTGTTGTCCCTGTAAATATTAGAACCTATTTTACTAAGAAAGTCCCAAGAATCTGTTAGGATGTGGGGATACTTTATAAAATCCTTTCAGCTTTAGATCAACATAAATTGCCAAGGGTTGTGTTTTTGAGCCGTGTGAGGACACAATGGGTCTTAGGGGGGGATTCTCAATATCTTTGTGTATCTTGGGTATACCAAAGATAACGGGTATGACTGGTTTCAAAACTCTTAAAGTTGTATAGCTCTGTATCAATGAGTCCTTGTAATAAATTATCCTCGAGGATCATATCTATTTTCCTATAGGAAATGTTCACCTCATTTCTGGACACTAGAACATATCTATTATCTTTGTCCAGTATATCACACATTCTCTTGATATAGTCCCATGTATCCATCAAAACCACCCCCCTCCCCACCCTTATCTGGTTTCATGATACGTAAATTAGCATTGTCACTTAGTTCATGCAACAAAGTATTTTCTTCCTTGGTTAAGTTGTACTCAATAACTTTGTGCTTTTTGTATCCTTCTCTTATTAAACCTGTGACGCATCTTTCAAAATTTTGTATGTCATGATGTAGAGGGGGGGGGGTTATAAGTACTAGCCTTTTTAAGTGTATCTCCTTTATAATTTCTATTCCCTTCCTTAAACATGTGAAGTAAGTTCAATTTCCTGGTAAATAATTTAATATCTAATAAAATGTCCTCGATACCTGGGAGCTGATACTTATTGGTTTTATATTATTGCAGTTGTTTCAGCCAGACCTGGTCAGTCAGCAGCAAGTTCTGCTTCTCCATTCAGATCTAGCCTGTCTCTTTCTTACTCTCCGGATGATAGGGCTCTGATACCTAAAAGACTTCCCTCCTCTGAAGAGGTGGTACATGTTCTACAGGAAAGCAAAAAACGTACCTCCAGAAAATCATATACACCTCAGTGGAAAAGATTTTCAATTTAGTGCTTCAAGCACAGTCAGGACCCATTCCTGTCAGATATTCCTGCTGTCCTTGGATATCTGTGCAAATTATTACACTCTGATCTGACCTAATCTTCCATTAAAGCCCATGTGTCTGCCATTAATGCCTGCTTGCCTCTTGATCCTCCCCTTATGTCCAGAACAGAGAACAAACATTTCTTGAGAGGATGTCCTACACCTTAGGCCACCTAGGAAACGTATTCCTCCACCCTGGTATCCAAAGTTTCTGCTGGAAGAAATTACTTTGCCCCCTTTTGAGCCAACAGCTTCTGCCACTTTAAAATTCTGCAACTGGAAGTTTAAACTTCTGCTGGCTGTTACCTCTGTTAGTAGAGTGTCTGAACTTCAGGATCCAGTGGTTATTCCACGCTTTCTCATTTTCCACAACTATAAGGTGACTCTCCAGGCCAATCCAGCATTCATACCCAAAGTAGTGCATGAGATGTCCCTTTACCAAGCCCATCGAGCTGCCTACCTTTTTCCCTAATCCCCAGGGTGATAGGGAAAAAATTCTCCACTCACTAAACGTTCACGGGCAGCTAAGATTTCACTTGGACAAAACAAAAACTTCTAGAAAAACTGATCAACTTTTTGTCTTCTTCATGGATTCCAAACTGGACCATCTTGCCTCTAAGCAAACCATTGCTTTTTGGATATCTATACACAGTATGGAAAACCATTGTCTTTCTGCTCAAGAGAACACACCACTATTGTGGTGGCCTCCTCTAGGGCAATCCCCAAGGGTGTAGATGCCAGGTCCATCTTGGAAGCAACCACTTGGTCCTCTGTGCACACATTCACCAAGCATTACAAGATTGCTTTTCAAGATCGATGGCTACCTTTGATACGTCTGTCCTACCTGGTTTCCTGGACCGCTTATCCTCCCTTTAGCTAATTTCCCTATTCTCTACCTTCTTCAGTTCTGGAAATCACCCATATGTTAAGAATACTTCAACAGTGATGTCTTCCTGATCACTGTTGTAGTATTTCTTCCATCCCTCCTTTCCCTGTTTTCTTCCTTTGCTCCTGTTTGTCTCTTTCCCTCTGCTGTAAGCCGTCACCTAATAGTCTGCTTTGGGGGCGTCTTACTTCTTTGAACTACACCCCTCCTAGCTTTCTTGTTGTTCTTTTCATGGTAAGCAGCTTTCCTCTTCAGTTCGTGCTCATTCTACCAGGTCAGTTGCCTCTTCTGTTACTTTTTTCAAGGGTCTGGATACTAGATTCATCCTGGAAGCTTCTAATTGGTCTTCTGTTTACACTTTTACCAAACATAAGTTGGATGTCATTTCCAGGTCCAAGAAAGGATTTTTCAGGGCTATCTATCCTTCATGGGTTTTTAGACGATTCTTCTCTGCCTTCCTCCTCCCATACTTTTCAGTAGCTTTTGTAAACTCCCGAATATAAAGAGTACTGCAACAGTAATGAGGAAGGAGATAGTACAATTGCGTAAGATCTTATAACATTAGATGTCCTACTTGTCACTGTTGCAGTATTTGTTCCCTCCTTCCTACCCACTTTTTTATTTTTCTGTTGCCCTGCTGCTGGCCAAGGGGTTTCCTCTTAAATTATCTCCTTATATTGCCCTTCCTGGAATGGGTAAGTTACTGTTTCTCTGGGGTTGCTCTAGCTCTCCTGGGACACTTCAGTTTTGAGGATAGGCATTCGTATGTCACCTATATAGCTTACACCTTGTGTGTAGGACATACATCTGATGAATGACTTCGGGAAGGTGCAAAGGCTTTGGTATGCTGGCCAGACATTAAGTTGTCTTTAGCAGATTATCACAAATGTAAAAAAATACTGCAGCAATTTGAAGTAGGACATCTACTGTTATGGTAGGACCTTACACAACTCTGCTTTCATGTAGCAGGTGCCTATTCAAATTGTGCTAAGTTTAACAGTAGAATCCCCCCACAGGCCTGTATTTGGTCCTCTTCTGTTAAGGATCTACTTCTGTGATCTCAGAACTCGTAAACAGGACCTCTGTTTACCCACGTTCACAGATAAATATTGAGTGTAATTATCAAAACCTTCTCAGGTATTTGTACCCTTCAGGAAAAAACGTACCCTTTTTGATACATGGTACACAGACAGTGGGCATAAATTGAACGCTAAACACACGTAGTGTAGCAATTACCCATGATGTACAGTATAAATAACATTCCCTTACTAAATGAAAAGGTAGTTGAGGATCTGGGCACTTGATTTGATAGGTCCTTCTCCTTTGATCATCACATGACAATTGCAATCAGGAAATCCTTGTACTTAACACAACTAGTAGCCAAAGGGTATTGCATCAAAAATATGTTATCAGAGTTATATCACTGTTCCAGGATTCCTTACTTATGGGACATATCCTACCAAGGATAGTGTAAATCCAGCTAGTCTACAAAAGCTTAGCCACCTTCATGTAGTGCTATTCATCTGCCTTTTGCATGAGACTATGTGCTAGTACTTAGGGATGTGTGGGCATCAAAACCCTTAGAACTTTCTTGTTGCCAGGGTGGGAATGAAGATCTCATCAACTCTGGTATCTGTTTACCATATGGTCAAATCCAGCCTGTACTTTTGAATTTTTGTAAAAACTATTTTTTATGCTAGTAAAAGGGAAGATGTGATTGCAGTCCTCAAATTCCCTAAAGGTAAACGTTCTCTTTGTTTTGTTCTGTTTAGGTCCTGAAGACAAATCTAGAAACTGTTTGTAAATCCTTTGTACCCAAGATCATTAGAAGCCTTCTCGTTTCTTCAAAACAGATGATCTAGATGGTAGGATTTTGATTCCTGTCTGGCATCATTATTCTGACAATGTGCTTCAGGTTTTAAAGGAACCAAAGAAACCTACTAGACAATCTTATGTTTCTGAATGGAAAATATGTTGTATAATGTGCCACAACAGAGATCAGGACCTATTTCAATTGCGGGTCTCTCTGAGTCGTAAATATTCGTCTAAGCTACTCAGGCTTAGCATTCACTTTCATTAAAGTGTATTTGTCAGCCATTTCAGTTTGTCTACCTGCTGATCCTCTTTCTTCATTCTGTGTAGTCTAACATTTCCTTAAAGGCATCCTCCACATCAGGTCTCGTAGGAAGCCAATTCCTCCACCTTTGGGACCTGTATTATGTTCTGGAAAAGCTAATTGTATCTCCTTTTGAACTTGTTGCTTCAGCTTCTGTTAAATTCTTAACTTGGAAAACAGTATTTTTAAGCTGTCTTAGCCTCAGCTAAAAAGTTTGAGCTACAAGCCCTCATGTCTTTCATTCCTTTCTTGGTCTTCCACAAAGACAGGGTCAACGTCAGAACTAATCCTTCCTTTATGTCTAAAATGGTTACATAGTTATTTCTGAATTAATCTGTCCAGCTTCATGCCTTCTTTCACAATCCTGAAAATAGAGGAAAAATAATTCTTAACGTACTGAAAGTGCACAGACATACAAGGGTGCATCTTGAAATGACAAAAAAAAAAAAAAATTCAGAAAATCCTAACAACTTTGTATCGCCTGTGAAGGAAAGAAGTTCGATATAACAGTTTCCAGACTGACCGTGCCTGATAGTTTTCCCATTCCTTTTCTTTTCTTTTTGTTACTCCTTCAATTGAAAATCCCTTCAAGGACAGATGAAAGCCCACTCCACCAGAGCTGTCTCTTCTTTTTAAGCCTACTTCAAAGGCTTAAATTCTGAATCCATTTTAGAAGCTGCCACCTGGTCTTCTGTTCACAAACACTACTAGATAGATGCTTTCCCAGAGCTTTTGCAGGTTTTCCTTACTTGTGTTCTGCCCAGGACACATCAACTGGCAAGATCAAAAGCTGTGAGTCCCTCCCATAACTTCACTGTGACTGCTGATTAGTCAACCCTGTGGAGGGAAATCAGCAGTCAGAGTGAAGCTTTCTTCAACAGTTTGTTGTCATTAAAGAGAGAGAGCATACTCATCCTGAAATTCAAAAAGATATAAAAACTGTCAAAGGTTAAATCCCAACCAGTAACTATATACACAAGAAAGGAGCGTGGAGGGCCAGTGCGGCTACTGCAGCAGTGGGGAATTCACACTTCTATGGCTATGGGTTAGTACAACTTGCACAACTATAATGTGTTTATTATTCTCTCCAGGACAGGCTTTTCTAGGACCATTCTCCAGGGGCTCAGAAATTACATATCCTTCCTCCTAGGCTTTGGTAATCAACCCATATAGCCTAAAGACTTACATCAGTGAGAAAGATAGTCTGAAGACTGCAAAAGGAAAAACAAAAAAAAGACATTTTCAGCATCACTTTCCTAAACTTCTGTGTTTTTGACAGCTTTTTTGTGAGGAGAACGACTTCCCTTGAGATTTATTTGGGCTTATGGTATTTATTTTTACACAGTTTCTTTTCATTTCCTGCTGTTCTTGATGTGTATCTGATCAAGAGAATTGTGAGATCACCAAAGATGAGAGAGCAGTCCTCTGAAAATTGTTGAGGACTTTGGGATGGGATATTTCCTTCTGGAAAGGTTTGATATAAGATTACAGTACTGATTAAAGTACAGTTTTTACATTAATTTTTTGTTTCCCCCAAACACTTGTCCGGACCCTTCCTCATTCTGATGATGAAATTGTACCAAGTGGGGAAAAAAGAACTGAGTTAAGATGACATGCTTGAACAGTTCTAATTTTTATTCCTTGCCCACAGTCCCATCTCATGCTCAGAGTGTGATGATGGTAGTGCAGATATTGATCCTCAGGCAATCGGGCATACTTGCATTTGGGCTGGAGCTCCTACTCTCCATCTTCGTCTGCTTTTCTTTCCTGAAAAATCCCATTCTCTCTTCCCAGGATAGGCAAGCTGTCAAAAGTCCTCTCTTCCATCATTCAGCCTACTCCTTAGTCAAAATCAAACCAAGGTCTGTTAGGCCACAGTCTCTCTGCATGCTCTTTCTCTCTCTCGCTCTGCTATAGAGCCAGGAGATGGGATGCTGTTGAAGGTTGGATGGTCTGAACTCCGACTGGTTCTTTGTAATATTTATAGCAGTACTGTACCCAAAAGCCCGTTTTCACATGCATGCTGATTGACATGCATGATAAGCCACTCCTTTGCATTTTATGAGGAGAGTTTTCTTCATCTGTTTGTAGATCTGCCCATCTCCAGGTAGAACTATTTCCTTTGGCAGCTTTCTTTATTCTTTCCATACATGCAGTAAAGAATTCAGTACAAGATGAGATGGGCCAGTCCACCATCATGTTTAGTGGGAGTGTTCCAGCCGTTGCACTTACATATCACCATATAACACAGGGTGCTATGCATATGCACTGCCTCCAGATTTAAAAACACTTAAAGATCTATAGCTGCAGAACATATCCTGCTTTGTGTATCTTCTTTGAATAATGTGAGTGGATGGGTGTGTGTGTGTGTGTTTGGGACGGAGTGTTTTCTCATACATTTACACTTTTTTTGCTTTTGGTTAAAGATTAATGGTGTATTTCTTCCACAGGATGAAGTCTGATGGAGCTTCATCAGCAGGTTCTGATGTTGGAGACACTGCTGTGGTTATGTCATCTTACGAAGGTGAAGATGATGATGATGATTATGTTCCAGACTGCCAAGATTATGATGAAGATGATGATGAAGACATAGATGATGATGACTTCTCCTATGATGAAGAGTCAGAAAATCTTGCAACAGACTCTTTTTTCTTTGAAGAGGATGAGGGAGCTTATGATTAAACTAATTAAACAGTTAAAAGTTTCAATCTGGGGGGTGGTATATATGAACAGGTGTCATGTTTGTCACCAGTTGTCTGTCCACAGTGAATCGGTTAAAGTTGGGTGCCACAGGGACATTAATACATGAGAAGAAGCATGAAGTGTGATGGCCAGGTAACCTCATCAGTCCAAGTGATATTACAGTGGTCATTAATGACAGCTCTGAGAGTAGTGACACCACAGTGTAAACTGATGTAGTGCAATAGCATTTTAAAAATAGCTTTTGCATGTGGTGTGTGGTACAGATTCTGCGAGAAGTCTTTGGTTGAGAATAGTGCTCGAAAGAACAGTCTACACAGAATGCTGCATGTATTTGTTGTGTTGTAAAGCTGATATGTAACTGTATAGAAGAACAAGTGCAGTGTTTGTACCATAATTAGAAATATAACTACTGTAAGGCAAACAGCTGATGCACTGTTCAGAAGGTTATGGATGTGGCACCTCTTGATAGGAGTAATTATTGTCTGAAATGTACACAAATGGTTCTCCCTTTGTCATCTGTTGTCACCATATAGATTACAAGGATGCTTAGCTGATCAGCCAGCTAAAACAGTACTTAATATGCTGTTTTAAAAATGTGTGCCAGTCATACTACTATCTGAATTATCGCATAGGACACATTCTTTACAAGTTTACAGCAGGGCAGAATTTTGGTGACTTAAGACTGCAGTGTTACAGAAATTGAGTTTTACTGCTCCCTTCATGAAAAGAAAAAAATACATAGAAATGATCCATTTAGGATCTTAAGGGGTGAAGTTGAAACCCCTCTTAGACCCAAAGTCATCTCAGAAATATTTTTAGGGTGTGTTAATTGTGACCTTCCCAAAACAGTACTGCTTACACACACACACGCTGAAAAGAGCTGAGATACCATCACTCTTTAGCCATAAGAGTGAGATTATTTTTCTTTACAATGCTGCACTTGCTTGTAACTGTATGCTTAGAATATTCATTCAGACTTATGGCTGTTTTGGAAAATTTCAGTCACTTTATCGGGTGTGACACTACCTTTCATTAACTGTGACTGAACTCTTTGAAATCACAGTTGGAATACCTGAAGTGGAATTATAATATAATATAAGCCCTTTGTGGTAAATTCAGGGCTGCTTTCTCTGTATATTTGCAGACTTTAACATTGTTCAAATGTAACATTTGACCTTTCTGAAAGAAAACGGATATGGATGTTGATACAGCTTCTGTTTACTAAATAAATTGCTTCTTTTTTCTCTAGCATGCTGTTATTCATTGCTTGCTTGGATATGCATGGCTTTAAAAACACAGTATAGGATTGTAATTATCATTTGTAATATCACAGCAGAAGGTTGGGCTAGTTGCCAATTTAAACATGACTTGGTATGTAGAAATTTGCTGGTGTGCCAGAAAAGTTTAAAAAGTAGTTTTTAAACATAAAACTAATGAAAATGTTTTAACATGGTTTGTCAGCCATGTGAAAATTTAAGCAACTTGCAGTGAAGTTACATGACTTCAGTAAACTTCCAAGAGTCAAGACTACTACCAAAATTAAATAAGCATATGCCATTAGCAGAGCATTAGTTCTGTTGGTGATTACTTATTCATCAATCAGTAATAAAAGTGAGATTCTTGAGAAATTATTCTAGAAAAAAAATAAAAATGCCTTGGCAAGAGACACTGAGGGAGTCCGTCCTGGCCATACATTTGCTAGCTGGTTGAACACTGATTCTTGGTTTAGGATGCTTCACACGGAAACAGCTTTGTCTGCTGAGGTTGTTTGAAGGGGGAGCATGTAAACTCTCTTCTATTTCTTCCAGTTGCTGCAGGAAGTGTCTTGCACCTCCAGCTAGAAAGGGGTAAAAGAAGAAATAACTACACACTACGACACCATGAATATACATTTAACGGCACGCCGCTACTCCGCTCTAGTTACCATCTCCAAACCAGGTCCAGATTAACGCCCAGTCACAAGAGAGGGAAGATTTGTAATTAAAGGGAGACTAGCTAAGATTTTCTTAAGACTGCTTTGTTTACATTGCAATGTTGTGGTGTATCACATGGCCTTGTTTCCCCAGAGGCAGGTTTCCAGAGTGTTGCTGTCAGCTTGCTGAAGCTCACAACAGACAGATTCCCTGGAGAGTAGGGAATGCTAATAAGAAGTGCACATGACTTCACCCGTATGTCCTTCTGTTTAGTAGGGAGTGCTAATATATGGGTTCTCAAATATGCAACAAAGTGTAGACAGTTTAGAATCTTTGGAAGTATTTGCATAAGTATTTTTGCAGCCCAAACAAACTCAAAAGAAAATTTCCTCAGGTAGATTGCAAATATTGGAGGTGTGATGGGAAAGAAAGAGATAATTGGGAACATATCTTTTGGGGTCTGCAGTGAGTTGGTAGACTTTAGAAATTCCATGCAAACCCTATTAATGACAAGCCAAAGCCATAGAGAAGGAGAAGATCCATTAATAAGAAATGGCTATCATGCAGAAAAGGGAGGAAGATTGAGTAAAAAGTGAAATGCAGCACAACCAAGGGGAGATGCTTAGTTTTTCCCAGATGCAGTACCACCCATCTTTTTCCAAGCCCCACAATTCCTTCAAAGCTAGGAAGAAGGTTATCTCTCTCTTTCAGTAAATAGACCAAGGTTACCCAAGTTACATGGCTGCTAAGCATCATCAAAGCAGGTTAAAGACTTTCTTTTACCTTTCTCCTAAAGCTTACTGGCATTCCTACTGTCCCTCCAAATCAAGTAAAAGATAATCTGACCCAGGTAGGTCTGCTTTTACTGCAAGGTTCCGTAGAATAGGTACCCTTCCAAGAAAGGGGAGAGGGTATTATTCAAGACTCTTCCTTGTTCCAAGAAAGGATGGGATTTGGTGACCCATACTTGACTTCTGGTTTCAAAATTCAAAATGCTTACACTACAACAGCTCCTGCCTATGCTTATTCCATTTGACCTAAATGGTCACCTTGGATATAAAAGATGGGTTACCTTCATATTCCCATTGGAAAGTCTCACAGGGCGCATCTACATTTCATTACCAAATGTCTGGCTCCAGTAGTAGCACACTGCAGGACCAAGGGCATTCATATTTACCCTTACCTCGATGACAGCCTCATTCAAGAAGATTCTGTGGACAAGCTTCTTTCTACCTTACAACAAACTATGACCATTTCCCTCCCTGGGTTATACCCTAAACATAAACAAATGCAAACTCCCCCCCCCCAAAAAAAAAGTCTTTCTGGAGGCTTTGCTGGAAACATACCTTCAAAGAGCTTTTTTTGCCAGAGGAAATGGTTATACCTCTGACAATATACTTCCAATCTCCCCTGCCTCTTAAAACAATTCAAATAGGGAAGGTACTCAGACTTCTGGGATATTTGGCCTCATGTATCTTAATGATTCCACTAGCTAGGCTTCACATGAGGAAGATCCAATAGTATTTAAAAAATGTTTGGAATCAACACAGCCAATCTCTCAATCAGAAAATTCCACTCTTACCTTGTATGAAACGGGAACTCCAGTGGTGGATCTCTGCTTGCAATCAAAACTTAGGGGTACCTTTCAGGGTCCCCGTACCTATTATCAAATCCTGACCACAAATGCTTCAGACTTGTCTTGGGGAGCACACTCCGGTGGCCTCCAAGCTCAAGGGAAATGCGAGCTAAGTTTTCATAAAAAAAATCACAGAAATCTAAAAGAAATTACGGATGTTCTCAAGAGCTTCCTAGCATTCAAGGAACTATGAAAACCAGGGACTCTACTGATAAAGACAGCCAATACTGCAGTCCGTTAACAAGCAGAGGAGCACTCACTTTTATCCTCTGCGCAGCCTGAACATGTTCTTATGGGGCACAGTTAAAGCTTTGGGGCCTACACCTTCTAGTCCAGTATATGCTGTAGAAAACAGTTTTTTAGCAGGCCAGAAGTGAACTGTCATGATGGAACTCTGAACAGAAGTGCATTCAATCTTAAGGTCCTTTCTTGGGGAGTGCCAGAAATAGCCCTCTTTGCTTCATACCAAAACAATCAGCTGAAAAAATTCTGTTCAGTGGCCTAACATTCCAAGGCCTGGAGGATGGATTCCTTCTCCTTTCTATGGGCAAGTCTGTTTCTTTATGCATTCCCTCCCAGTCTTTTCATCCTCAGGGTTTTGCTGAAAATTAGGGAGGAAGGACCAAGACTGATACTGATAGCACCCTTTTGGCTGAGACAACAGTGCTTCCGTCTCCTACATAGCCAGAGCAGGGAAAAACATGAGTTACTTCCTTAACAGGTGGACCCTGTAATTTAAACCAAGGATTCCATCATACAACTGAATATCAAAATCTTTAGGTTGACAGCTTGATTAAATCTCTAACTGCTTCCCAGGAAGTGTTAAATATCTAAAAAGGAGCCAGGAAATCTAATATAAGAATTTCATGCATTTCAAAATGGAAAAGGTTTTCAGTTTGGTACCAGAACAGAATAGCTCTCCAACTTCAGCAGAGGCCATTCACATTTATTCAAATCCGGTCTCTCATACTCGTCCATTAAACTTCACTCTTCGGTGATCTCAGCCTGCCTTTCTGTGCAACCCCTCTTTCTCTGAACCCCTTATGAAACTATACCTTAGGGATATTATTCACTTGAGACCTCCCAGAAGAGTGCCTCTCCTCTTGTGATCTCAGTTGTATGTTGGAAAAGTGTACTCTACCCCAATTTGACCCTGCTTAGATTTTTTCCTGAAAAACTGCCTTTTTAGTGGATATTATTTATCTATTTTGCATTTGTTAACCAGGTTGGTCCAGCTGAGTAAGAATTTACCCTTTTTCAGTGGAGACCCAAGGGGAAAAGCCCCAAACAGATATACAAGTAGAGACAAGTTTACAATAATACAGAGCAAAACAATGTCATGAATACAATGGATAAGAAAAGAAAAATGTACTCCATGGAATTAAACATAGCTATATACAAAAATATAATAAGGTTGTAAAAGGACAAACAACGATAATAAATCCAAGAGGTATGCAGTAAGAGAATTAAGGTTATAGGTAATCATTTGAAAATAATATGGCATTATTAGATTAGTGGTTAGAAGGAGAAATTGTGTATGTGCAGGGGGCCTCAGATCTGAGGAAGAAACTAGTGCAGGAGTAAAATAAAAAGAGAAAAGTGTTTGTACAAGGGGCCTCGGAACAGAGGAAGAGATGGTGCGGAACAAAAAAGTAGTAGAGGAGGGATGTAGTGATCTAGAGGGAGGGTGTAGAAGGGGGAGCATATAGATATAGTAAGTTATAGAAATAGGAAAGGTCTTATAGATCAGACGTAGTGGTAAAGTGGGTATAGGGAGAGGGAGAGGTTAAGTAGGGTGGTTGCAGGTACATGTAGGGTTGTTATGGAGATATACAGTATCAGGTCATGTTTGATGTTAGAAAGGGAGGTATGGCTTCTGATTTGGAGTGGAAGATTGTTCCAGATAAGGGAAATGGAGTGTTTATAGAGTATTTTACCTATGTTCTTATTGGGTATATAGACTTGTAGTAAGTGTTTATCGGAGTTGCGCAGGGAACTGGGAGGGGGTGTACCAGGAGATCAGGTTGGACAGAGATGGACAGTCAGAGTTAGAATTAAGAATTGTAAAAGCTTGGATTAGCTGACTTTTGGCCAGAAGGTGTGGGAGTTCAAGCCAATGTAGTTTTGTGAGTGCTGTGCAGTGATGGGATTTATAGGAGCTGCTGGTGACAAATCTAGCAATTTTGTTGTAGGTTTCGTCAAGCTTTGCCACCAGGTTATTTTGTAGATTAGAAAATAGAGGAGGACAGGGAAGGAGATAGGTTTGGGCTAGCAGCAGTTTTGAGATGGGGTCAGGAATTTGCTATTTCTGTAAAGCAGGCCCAGTTTTTGGTGTGTTTTTTCTTTATGGAAAGAAGTATGTGGAGGTCTAGTTTGAGCTGGTCATCTATGATGACACCCAGCAGTTTAGTGTGCGAGTCTGGTCTTATGATGGTGCCATTTAGAAAGGATAAGAGAAAGCTGGATTTGTGTTGGGCTAGAGTTTTAGGCAGGAATAATAAGAGCTAAGTTTTAGAGGGGTTCAGGATGAGTTGATTATTGGTGAGCCACTTCTCAACAGAATGAAATGAAGTTTGGGTGGAATGGTGGAGGTTGTTGATAGAGTCAGAAATGGAGATCAGAGTTGAATCATCTGCATACTGAATGATAGAGGAGAGGTTACAGGCAGTGTGTAGGTCATTGCTGAAGAGATTGAAAAGGAGGGGACCGAGAATTGAGCCTTGAGGAAAGGGAGAAAGAATTTAGCCATTTAACTGCTTGTAGAGGATTGGACAGCTAACTTGAGAACCAATTAAGAGTGAGGATAGAAATGTTCATTTGAGAAAGTTTATGAAGTAGAAGGTTATGAGAGACAGTATCAGAAGCCTTTGAGAGATCTAAGAAAAGGCAGGACATGAGTTTGTTATTGTCTCTGGCCTCAGCTACTGTATGTGAGAAGGATAATAGTGCAGTGTTAGTACTGTGTTTGGGTCTGAACCCATGCTTGGGTGGTGGTTAAAAGATTGTTTTGAGTAAGGTGAGAAAGTAAAGAATAGATACACTTTTCAAGAATTTTGGAGAGGGGAGAAAGAATAGCAATGGGACGGAAGTTAGATGGTTCTGTGGAGTTACCTCCTTTATGTAGTGGGATAGTGTAGTATTGCTTCCAAATAGAGGGGACAACAGGATTCAAAAGTACATGTGCACTGAACCCTTATTTATTTTTCACCAGGGCAGAATTTCTCACAGGACTTATCACTCTTTCGTGCCAAGAGTGGTTTCTGAGCTCACTCTTAATTAGTTCACTCATCTCCCTGCTTTCTCCCCTTATCCTCAAAAAAGGGAGAACATATCAACTCAGATATTACCTAGACAGGACCAAGGCAGTTAGAAAGTTCAACCAACTTTCTGTAGCCTTTGCTAGTTAAAAAAAAAAAAAAAAAAAAAAGAAAAGAAAAATTATCAGCAAATAAACCATTTCTAAGTGGATTTCCAGCTGTATTGATCTTGTTACTAACATCATGGAAAGAAAATTCCACTGCATATTAGATTCCACTCCACAAGGGCTACAACTACCACTATGGTGTTTATTGAAGGGTTTCCACCAGGGAAATTTTAGAGGCTCCCACTTGGTCCTCTGTCCACTCCTTGTCCAAACATTATAGTCTTCCTATTTTCTCCAAATCCAGAACTGGATTTTCTTCTGCAGTCTTGCAGTACATTTCAGTCTCTGTGTAAATCACCTTTCCTTCCAACCTCCCCTTTCTCAGCTTTGGGAATCCTCTCATTTGGCAATTAGTGTTAACAGTAAAACATGATAAACATAGTACAGTTGTGTATACTTGCCATAAATGGTAATGTTTGAGCGTTTTCACTATTGCAATACATCTTCCATCCCATCTGACTTGCTGTACCACTGAGGTGGGAACCCCTTTTCCTGTCCCTTTTGACTGCCCTACCCTCTCTCTCTCTCTCTTTTTCCTTCTCATTAGACCTCTAGAGTTTTTTCCCTTGCACACTAGGGACATTTGGGTGCCGTGGGTTCTGGGCCTGGAGCTTCTTATGAGGGGCTCCTCCTTTTTGTGGGGGAAAGACAGACCTGTAAGATAGTGCTGGTCCTTTTTGTGTGGGGAAAGACCTGTAGGACAGTGCTGACCCAATGACCCTTATACACAGATGTCCTGACATCAGGTGCAGTGTGTCCACCAAACCAGGAGGAGAGAGTTAAATCTCTGATACTCAGGCTGGCCAAGGGTTACCACAGCAGGAATTTGGTAATTACTGCAACAGTAAAGACACTTGAATGTCTACAATTATAAGTATAGGCAACTGTACTTTTTTTCTGTTGCGCCTCCTATTACAATCCCATCAGAGGCCAGTATAATGCAGCCATCTTTCGTGTGCATTGCATGCAGCCAGTCATCTGCTTCTGGTGAGAAGGTGATCCTCAGCTTATTATTTTGGGGAGACTTGAGGGCATACCTCATAACATAGGAGGGAAGTTCTTGGTTCTTTGATCAAGATACATTAATGCTTGGAGCCACCACATTTTGTGCAGGCAGATGTCCAGCTTAAGAAAAGCAGCAGTCTAAGCATACTGTTTCCCCTTCGATATGTAGGGATCCTCGGAAGGAATGTCAGGATTTTACTCATGGACTTTTCAAGACCATTATGTCTTTGAAGCCTCATCAGTTTTTTGTTGGTGCACCTACTACTCCCACTCCTCTCAAATGACATAGAGCTTTCTTCTCAAAAGGAGGACTCTGGCTCTGAGGAGAATTTTTGGCCTATTCTCCTGACTCTCCTCTTGTAAACTTTCCTTTGGAGACACTATCATTAAAATGATGTAGCATTTTCAGTGTAAATCCTTCCAATTATCTGATGATCAGTGCTTGTTTGGAAATGGGGTGTCTAATATCGCTGCCATTCCTCCTCTTTTGGAAGCTTTACTGATCTGATGATGATAATCTTCATTCATTCCTTACATGTGGGTTCGGAACCGATCCTCTGTTCCAACTCGGCCATTTTTCCAAACCTGTGCCAGCCAGAAAACTCTCAAGCTAAGTTTTACCCATAGTGTCCCTCTCCGCATTACCCGATATCTCATTTGTTGTGTATGAAGCAAGACGTGTCAGACCAAGCCTCTAAGCTAAGTGATTATTTTAATACTTTGAAGTTTTCTAATTTATATGTACTCTCTCTAAAGTTTTCGCTAGTCATCTTCTGTCAAAGCTTTTTTCTTGGTGTCCCTCCAACAATTCTCCGCTTTCCACTTTTACCAGTCTGGTATTCTTCATACCATCGTTGGTACTTGTTTTCCTTTTTACCCATCCAGGTATTTCTTTTACCATAGCTGGTATTTATCTCTCTTAAAAAAAATAAATAAATAAATAAAAAAACTTAGATAAATATAAGCTTGTTTAGTGTTTTTTGTTTGTTTGTATTTCTTAATATGTTGAAGAAAGGAACTACTGGCTTGCTTCAAGAGATGTGTTAAATGTGACAGGAAAATGCCAAATGTGGACAACCATGATTCTTGTGTGTATTGTTTGGGGGTGCCTCACCTCTCTGAGAAACCCCGTTGTGACATTTGTAAGGCTTTTAGCTCCTGTATGCTTACGGACTGTAAAAATAAACTCATTCTTGCTGAATTACTGAAATCTCCCTTTACAGAGGTGATCTCAGAGTTGGATGCCTCTCCGCCTCCCAAGAAAGATGAAAAAAAGAGGAGTAAGTCTTTACCTTCTTCCCCACACAAGGCAAAAATATTGGACCCAAAATCTAAAGTTCCAAAGCTATCTCATAAAGAGTAGTCTGCTCCAAGAACTAAACAAACAACCTTGGCTCCGACTTCAGCTCCGAAAGACCCAAATGTATTGGTGCTATCCCTCTCTTCGGCACTAATCACTTGGCTGCACCGACCTTGGCACTGACAACTACCGTGATATATCTAAGACACCGACTCACCTTTCTGTGCCAACAATAGTCATCCCGGATCTGGTCACTTCCCCCTCCCTGAATTTCATACAGGTCAGTCGACCTCGGCAAAGAGAGGTGATACACTTCCTAGGACCAGATATTCCCCTTTGGTGGACCCCTCTATGGCCAACAGTACAGTCCCTTTCTGGAACGCCCTGTGTCACCGTCTGGGTTATCCACTCGTTCCTCCAAGATTCTGTTGGAATTGGACGTGGTGAGATTGGTGGACCAGCTGTTAGCAGCCAGAGGCATTACTACACCACTTAAACCCTCCCTCCCTTTCGGAGCTGAGGGTTCTGCTCCAAGGACTCCAAAATATTTTCCTCCTCCGACCTCCTTGCAGGTTTTGAAAGACCTGTCACCAACTGCAACCCTGGTTCCAGTTGATTCAGCACCGATGGTAGATTTGACCTTGGTGCCAGAGACTTCTCTTTGGCCTGAGTCTACTTTGGAGCCAGGCCTTCCTTGGGTCCAAGACTGGCCTGTCGGCACAGTGTACCTGGGTATGGCACCTACCTTCCCTATGCCGACCTCGGTGCCAGCCGCCTTGGCAGGCCTATCTCCTCCCGTGGATCCTTCGGGGTGGGGTGTGACCCTGGTTCCGAGTTTGTCTCTTTCTGTTCCGGGTTCCCATCCCTCATTTGGGAGTCCTGCCTTCCAAATGATGGAGAGAGCACTAGCCTCCGCAGGCTCCCAGTTGGATCCACCGCCTTTGGAGATATGCCCTCATCCTGCTTCTGCGCCACAGCTTCCACAACTCACTGCTACTTGACACCGGGCTCAGGCTCCTCAAGACATCCTTCAACAAGGTTCCCCCTCTGCGGGTTCCTCCTCTGATGCTCCCCTCGAGGAGATTCCCCACAAGAGAACGTGCAAGAGGAAGCACATTAATTCCACAGAGGAGTCATTGACCGAAGATACGGACAACGATGACGGGGAAGGGTCCCCACATTTGCCACCTGATGATGTCTCCTTTGCAGACATCTTGGAGATCCTTAAACAGCGGGGTGACCCCCTGCAGATGATTTCATCCAGTTCACAGTGCAGTGGGCATGGAAAACTCCTGATGCCATTGAACTAGTTTCCCATAGGCAAGATAAGATCCTATCACCTCCTGCAGATAATTCCCACTGGTCCAAGGGCCTCCCAGTGGATGCTATGGATGTCCTTCAAGAATGCAACTGCAGTCCTGACATATGGGTTGTCCTGCCTCAGGCAGCCCTTCGGTCGGCCAGATTCCAAAGTCTGGGTCTGGCGTCGGCCGATGTCGCCTCCTCCCCGACGTCAGAGCGGCTGGAGTATAAAGGCATCAGCCGACGCCATCTTCTTCAGTCTTTCTTGCCGCGCGGTGCCCGAAGCAGAAGCAGTTCGCAAGTGCCGGTCGGTCAGCTCCTGTGTTTTCAGTTACCGAAGTCATCTAAAAGCTAAGTACCCCGTTGGGGAACATTTTTTCTTGCCTCAGCCGATGTCAGAACAAATTGAGAAAGTTAATAATTGTTTGTCTTGTGGTAAACAAATACCTCATAAGGACTTCCATTCTTACTTCCTCCCTTGCCTGAGCTCAGACCACGACGTCTCGGCCTGTGCTGCCTGTGCTTGCTTTAATAAGCGCACTCTCAGGCGCCGGGCAGAGTTTGCCGAAGACTTTTTTGGCGAATCCTACGCTTACATCATGCCGAGGGAACAACCGACAGCACAAACTACCAAAAAACGAAAGGACTGGGACCGACATCCTCGGCCCGCGTCTTCCACCGATATAACGCCTAAGCCCTCCGCGAGTGCTTCGATCCCTTTGGAAGCGGTAATTCAACCGCTCCAGGCCGACGACACCGCGTTAACTCATCTCTCGGTCTCGGAGACTACACCGGTGCCGGTTGTTGATTTTCCTCCGGAAACCGACATTCTGGATCTACCCGACACCATTCCCGTGGACAAAGTTACACCTGCACGTGGGGCAGCTAGGCCTCCTGTATCCATGTCAATCAAGGCCTTTGCACGTGCTAAGGCCGCCAGCCAGGCCAAGGCCCAGCCTAAACCTACTTCTCAGGCCCCTTCTTCTGACAGACAAATCATGTCTCTGGCTGCAGATCTAATCTCTCTTATCAGGGGGTCTCAGCCTCACCCAGACAGAGGTTCTCAGCCGCCTGCAGAAAAAAGGCCTAGAACTGAGCAGGCAGACAACCTCTCCTCGGATGAAGCCTCTGGGGATTCAGAGCATTCAGATAACCAAGAAGAATCCTTCCAGGCCTATGAGGACTCTGATGCTGAGGAATCTATTCCCACTGCCTCTCCTCCAGAGGATTTTTCTTTCGGTGAAGTCCTCCACTCCATGAGGGAACATTTTATGTGGCAGGGTCAGGAATTTTCTGATTCTAGGAAAAGGCTACGTACCTTCCTTAAGTTACCCCAGCACAGACCTTTAGCTATCCCTCCAATTTTGGATGTCCTGGATGATGTTTTCTCCGACTCCAGTGCTTCCCCTGATTCTCTCCCTCCTGCTCCTGTCAAGCCAGACAGATATTACAGGGTCCCTGACACTCACAAGCATCTCTTTAAGGCCCACTCTGTGGATCTAGAAACTATTTTACAGGGCCCCAAAGGAGTGGCTACCTTCTCAGCCAAGAATCCACTGCCAGCGGACAGGGAAGCAAGGTCCCTGGAGAGATGGGGTAAAAAAGTTTATACCTCTTCCACCCTTGCCATGAGGTCTCTTAACTGCCTTTTTCATATGTTTCAGTACCAGGATTATTTACTGGATGATTTGCAGAAAAAGATAGCCTCTCCTGAGCCTATAGATAGAAAGGCATTGCAGGATTTGGTTCATAACACTCAGCAGGTTAGTAATCATTTTCTACAGTGTGGTTATGATACATTGGAGGCTTCATGTAGGGCAGCTATGACAGGGGCTGTTATCCGTAGACATGCTTGGTTGAAAGAACAGCCACTGCCAGATCATGTTAAAGTAAAGCTCCTGGACGCACCTCTGGATAAACAGAAGCTTTTTGGTGCTAATGCTCAGGATGTGTTGAAACCTATTGAGGAAAAGGCAAAATCAGTACAGACAGTAAAGGATTTCCTCCAGGTTCAGCAGGAATTGGCCTTCAAAGAATTGGTCCTTTCCAGACTCTGACAAGTTTCAAAGGGGAAAGAACAGGCGTGCACGAGGTAGAGGGCAATACCGAGGCTCCTACAGGGGACGCCAATGGCAACCACAAAATCAGAGAAGTGGCACAGGTAGTTCACCTGCACCACAGGGACAATCACAATGACTTACCTTTCACTCCGCCTACCAAGGCTCAAAGAGAAGCACCTCTAGGCGGAAAATTATCTCTATTCTCAAAAAACTGGCACATTATAACAAAGGAAAATTGGATTCTGGACATAATAGGCAGAGGTTACAGGTTCCACTTCCATACCTTACCAACAGGACAAGGCATGCCAAACCTGCCACAAAATCAAAGGGCAGAGGCACTCATAGAAGTCTCAAAGCTGTTACAAATGAAAGCAATAGAGAAGGTTCCTCCTCGGGAACAAGGCCAGGGATTTTATTCAAGACTGTTCCTTGTTCCAAGAAAAGTAAAACAATGGAGGCCTATATTGGACTTGTCCGTTCTAAATACTTTTCTCATGGTGCCAAAATTCAAGATGCTGACGTTACAGCAACTTCTTCCCATGCTGGGCAAGGGGTCTTGGCTGGTTACTCTGGACATCAAGGAGGCATACCTGCATGTCCCTATCAGACACAGTTGCAGAAGATACCTCAGATTTCTTGCAAGAACAGAGCACTATCAATTCTCAGCATTGCCGTTTGGCTTATCTACTGCGCCCAGAGTATTCACGAAATGCCTGGCATCAGTAGTGGCACATTGCAGACTCCAGGGGATTCAAATATACCCTTACCTGGACGACTGCCTAATACAAGCAGACAGCAAACAGACCTTGATAAAACACTTGGATTACGTAATTCAATTGCTGCAGGCTTTGGGATACACAGTCAACATTCAAAAATCAAGACTACTGCCATCCCAAGAGATTATTTTTCTAGGAGCAAAACTGGACACACAGCTACAAATGGCTTTCCTCACAGAGGAGAAACAAGAGCATTTAACAGCTTACTTCAAAGGCCTAGCAAAATTAACCCACCTGACCGCAAGGAAGACCCTGCAGGCCCTGGGGTTCATGGCATCTTGCATTCTTCTAATCCCTCTGGCAAGACTACACATGAGAAAGCTGCAATAGTACCTAAAAAGCTTGTAGTCGCAACACAGCCAAAACCTAGAAGACATAATACCACTCATACCATGCCTGCAAAGGGAATTTTTGTGGTGGGCTCAAGCAAGTCACTTAAACGAAGGCATGCTTTTCAACAAACCTCCAACAAGTCAAACTATTACAACAGACGCCTCAGACCATGGATGGGGGGCGCACATGGACGGCAGATGCATTCAAGGGCAATGGACTCCCATGGAGATGCATCAGCACATAAATCAAAAAGAAATGTTGGCAGTGATAAATGCAATAGAAACCTTTGGAAAATCTCTTCAGCAAGGCCATCTGCTAATAAGGACAGACAACACCACTGTCATGTGGTACATAAACAAACAAGGGGGCACTCATTCCTACCCCCTCTGCAGCCTAACAATGATTCTTTGGGAAAAGTCCCTGAAACTGAACATCTACTTGCAATCCCAGTTTGTTCTGGGCAAGGACAATGTTCTGGCAGACAGGTTGAGCAGAAATTTCTTGGATCCACACGAATGGATGCTACACCCACGCATTTTCTCACAAATAGCATCTGCATGGGGAAGACCAGACATAGACCTCTTTGAATCTCATCTCAGTCATCACCTGGAAAAGTTCTGCACAAGGATACACCATCCTCTAGCTTGGAGAACGGATGCTCTTTCCTTCATCTGGAATGCTCTAACAATTTATGCATTCCCTCCTCTACCTTTGCTCACCAAGGTGTTACTGCAGATCAAGGCAGAACAACCAAGAGGAATCTTGATAGCTCCAGACTGGCCAAGGCAACACTGGTATCCACTACTACTGAGCATAACTCACACCAAACCGTGGCCTCTGCTCCTGACTCAACACAGTTACAAGACTGTTCATCAGAACCTGCAAACCTTAAAGCTGACAGCTTGGAGAGTTCCATGACTCAGACCCGTGACTCCCTCTCCGAAAAAGTTCAGGAAATTTTGCTGGAGGCACGCAGACCTTCCACCAGAAAAACCTATTCGGCCAAATGGAAGAGATTCACCATCTGGAATGTCAACAAGGGCCAGGATGCATCACTGATGAACATACCTCAGATATTAGAATACTTGGCAGAAATGTTTCACAGTGGCCTCTCATACTCTTCCATCAAAATCCACGCTTCAGCTATCTCAGCACATTACAACTGTGATCCACCTGTGTTTTCGCATCCCTTGCTAAGACAGCTTCTAAGAGGCATAAAGAATATCAAACCTCCAAGGAAGCTACCAATTCCTGCATGGGACCTCAATTACATCTTGGAAAAATTAACTCTTCCTCCTTTTGAACCAGCAGCATCTTCAGAAATGCAATTTCTCTCTCTTGGAAAACGGTTTTCCTGTTGGCAGTCACCTCAGCAAGAAGAGTCTCAGAGATACAGGCCCTCATGGCAGTTCCTCCTTTTCTCATCTTTCATCAGGACAGAGTTTCCCTTAGGACCAATCCTTCATTCATGCCTAAGGTGATATCCAGAGTGTCTCTAAACCAAGCAATTAACCTGCCTACTTTCTTTCCTAACCCTCAAAATAAAGGGGAAAAGCCGCTGCATACTTTAGACATTCACAGACAACTACGCTACTACTTGGACAGAACAAAGTCCACCAGGAAGTCTGACCAACTGTTTGTAGCCTATGCTGCTGGAGTGCAAGGAAAAGCAGTCACCAAACAAACTATCTCAAAATGGATTGGACACTGCATCAGATTCTGTTATTCTTTTCATGGAAAAAGTGTGCCAGCTAATATTAGACCACACTCCACCAGAGCTATGGCCACATCCACAGCTTTTTTAAGAGGAGTGGCTACAAAAGACATTCTAGAGGCTGCTACATGGAGCTCCGTGCATACATTTACCAAACACTACAACCTGCCATTATACTCCAGATCCCGAGCAGGCTTTGCTTCGCAGTCCTGCAGGGCCTTCTAGCTACACCATCTCTTGCTTAGTCCTACCACCCCCAGCTTGGCTATGGTATTCAACCCATATGTCAGGACTGCAGTTGCATTCTTGAAGGACATAGTACAGTTTTGTACCTACCATAAATGTAGATGTCCGATAGATATGCAACTGCAGTCAGGTTTTCCCTCCCTCCTACCCCTCTGTTTTTCCCTTTTGGGTCCTTTCTCCCCTTACCTATCAGCTGGGGATATATATTATGGTGTATCTGTTTATTACTATTGTGCATGTCTGGTTTTATCTGTTTATCCAGTCACAAAATTTAGCCTTCCTTGGAGGGCACCTGGCATCTGGGGCAAGAAACACTGAAGAAGATGGCGTCTGCTGATGCCTTTATACTCCAGTCGCTCTGACGTCGGGGAGGAGGCGACATCGGCCGACGCCGGACCCAGACTTTGGAATCTGGCCGACCGAAGGGCTGCCTGAGGCAGGACAACCCATATGTCAGGACTGCAGTTGCATATCTATCGGACATCTACATTTATGGTAGGTACAAAACTGTACTTTGTGGCGGCAGCCGTAAAGAAGGAGCTCACAGAAGAGAGCACTGCTGTCCATCCACCGAACAGGGAGTCTCTTGCAGTAGACTGGCTTGGGAAGCAGGTCTTTTCTTCAACAACCTTTGCTATTCAATCTATGAACTATTTGGCACATTTTATGCGACTTCAGAGAGACTTAGAAATGCTGTAGGAGCAGTATGATGAGGTGAGACAAGGTCGCCTCACAGCTTGCTACCCTGGAATCCATTTTGAATTTTTCCATGAGGTTGATTTCGCACTCAACCAAAGGGGCAGTGAGAGCAGCAGGCTGTGTGGTGTGACTAGATGCCACGCCTTGATGCGGTTGTGATTTCACAGATCCTTTCAAGTCTTACTTCCTTAATGCCACTATAGAGGCCACATCTCTGGCCCTAAGGTTAAGGATACGTTAGCCAGGTGTGAGAAGGATGGTAAGACCTTGTCTGCTGTGGGTGTCCGTTTTTCCACTCCTCAGAGCCCCTATTCCGGGAACCAGAGGACTGGGAAAATGTGGTACAAAAAATCCCAAGGGCCTTTCCATGACACACGTGGTGAATTTTCCCACTGGGGCAGACGGGTTAATACAAACGGAAGTCGCCCCTTTAGAGGCAGATGGGGTCCACGTAACCAGGGATTCGTTCTCTTGACAGCTGTATAAGCACTCCTGAAGAGTGGCCTGATTGCTTGCCTCTGCAAGCAGTTGGGGGTCATTTCTCTCTGCACCACTTTGCCTGGCAAGAAATAACTATGGATTCTTGGGTGCAGACAGTAATAACCAGAGGATTTCACATTCTCTTCAACTCTATGCCAAAGCCATTAAGGCGCATTTCTGACATTCCACCCAATCAAAGGAAATTTGCAGCTGTAGAAATTCAAAAGCTGCTTCAAAAACGTAATCCAAGCAGTCCCTCCAGACCAGATAGAATCCAGGTTTTACTCGACTCTTTTTTGTGCCAAAAAAAACAGGGGACTGGAGGCCAATTTTGGAACTCAGTATCCTAAACAAATTTGTCAAACAAGTAAAGTTCCGGATAGTCACGGTATACTCCCCTTTTTGAGAAAAAAATGATTGGATGTGCTCTATAGATCTTCAGGCTGCGTATTACCACATAAAAACGGACAAACTCCAGAAGATTTCTCTACTTCTGGCTGGGAGCCAATCATTACCAATTTCGAGCACTGCCCTTTGGCCTCTCTACAGCCACCAGAGTGTTTACCAAATGCATGGCAGTTGTGACAGCTCACTTGAGACTGCAAGAATTTTGGGGGTTTCCATATTTGGATGATTGGCTCCTTACCGCCCCAACCAAGCATCAACTATTGTGAGTGATTCATCATACCAACAATTTCTGACCCATCTCGGCATTACAGTGAATGAGAGCAAATGCAAACTTACCCCATCTCAACGACTAGAATTCATAGGGTCAGAATTTGATAAACAGCTTTGTCGAGTGTTCCTTCCTCCTCCACAGGCTACAGAGACTCAGACTGCAGCTCCAAATGATATTGAACCAGACAAAAGTGTCAACCCGAGCAGTTCTTCAACTCCTAGGGTCCTTGGCAGCCTCCATTACAATGATCCCATTAGCGAGATTACACATGAGGCTTCTCCAGTGGTTACTAATAACACTATGGTTTCCCTTGGACCTACCAGATCAGGATAACCAACCAGTGCAAGCAAGACCTCCTGTGGTGGATGAAGCCAGACCAAAACTCCTGTGGTGGATGAAGCCAGACCAGAACCTATGGAGCCGTCTTTTTTGCCCATCACAACCCAGAGCCATAGTGACCACGGATGCCTCCCTGATCAAGTTTGGGGGGGCATTACCAGGGACAGATGGTCCAAGGCACTTAGTCACTCTTGGAGGCCAACTTGCATATCAGTGTTCTAGAGCATTGCAAGCATTCCACTCTGTCCTCCCTTCAAGAACGATTGTCATTCAGTCAGACAACATGTCCATAGTCTGGTGCATAAACAGGGGGGAACCAGATCATACCCGTTATGTCTCGAAGCCATGAGAATCCGGCAATGGGCGATAGCTTCCAATCGCTTTCTACTTGCAATGTACATTCCCGGGGATTCCAGTGTGATTGCAGACAAACTGAGCAGATGCATTCTAATGCCTCAGGAGGGGTCCCTCAACCCTGCAGTAATGACAGACATTTTCAGTCACTGGGGCCAGCCTTGCTGTGATCTATTTGCTTCCCCCGCAAATCACAAATGCAGCAGCTACTTTTCCCTAATCCCCCACAGGGGAAATCCCCGAGAGACGGTCTACATGATTGGCTCATGAGTCTTCTCTATGCTTACCCTCCACTTCCTCTGATCCCACAATTCCTGAAGAAGGCTCTTGGGTTGAGAAGCAGGGTAATCCTCATTGCTGCTTACTGGCCTCAACACATTTAGTTCCCCTTCCTATGGCTTCATCTAATTAATCATCCCTGGATCCAACTCCAGACTTTGTATCACATCCACAGGGTCTGAGTCACCCAAATATAGAGATACTCAAGTTGACAGCTTGGTTTCTCCACTTCCATTGATTGCCAGGCAAGGTAACCTATCCTCTCCTGCCCGTCATATTATTCTGGCTTCTCATAAACCATCCACCAAGAAGCTTTACTTTAGTAAATGGAAGCGTTTCTCCATCTGGTGTCACAAAAAGGATGCAAGTCCTTTTGTGGCACAAATATCTACAGTCTTAGACTATTTTTCTAACCTACTTGAATCCGGAGCTGCAGCATCTTCAATCCAAGTCCATCTCTCTGCAATATCCAACTACCATAATGGTTTTGATGGCTTCTCTCTAATTTCTCTTCGACTGTGTAAAATATTTCTGAAAGGAGTCATTATCAGGCCTCCTTTGAAGCAACCAATTGAACCTTGGGACTTGACCTTGGTCCTTCAGTCCTTAACCAGTTCCCCCTTTGAGCCTACAGCCAACTGTGGTCTGAAGTTCATGTCTTGGAAAGTCTTGTCCATGGTAGCCATTACATCAGCTAGACATATTTCAGAACTACAAGCTTTGTGTGTGAAACTTCCATATTTATTTTTCCATAAAGACAGAGTATCCCTACAAATGAATCCCTCCATTTTACCAAAAGTGATTTCTGACCTAACCATTAATTAAATGCTAGACCTACCAGTTTTCTTTCCAAATTGTTCTAATAAAGGGGAGTGCACTTTGCATTTGCTTGATGTCCACAGACAATTGCATTTTTACCTTGATAGGACACAAAGTCTGACCAACTGTTCATTTCCTATACTGGCCCCAAAATGGGAAAGTCAGATGTTCTTCATGTTTCACTGTTGCAGTCATTACATTTGGGTAATCTGCTGGCAGGTTGCCCTCAGCCGGCTTGATTTAACAAAGTCTTGGGTCCTTCATCAGATGCTGTCCCTTCTTCCATGACGTCAGGTCGTCAGGGGTATAAAACATGCAGCTGACGCCATTACATCAGTCTTTCTTGCCGCGTGGTGCCCAAAGCAGAAGCAGTTCACAAGTGCTTGTTGGTCAACTCCTGAAATTTTCGTTTTCGAGTTTCAGAACCGAAGTCTTCAATTAAAAAGCTAAGTACCCCGTTGGGGAAACTTTTTCTTGCTCCTTACCGATGTCAGTAAAAGTTGATAATTGCATTACTTGTGGGAAGCAAATACCTCATAAGGATTTTCATTTGTCCTGTATTCCCTGCCTAGGCCCTGACCACAAAGTACCTTGCTGTGGGTTTTGTGCTAAATTTAATCAATGCACTATTAAACGTCTGTATATTTTTGCTTCTAAATATTTTGGATCATGCTTTAATTATTCATAAAGTAGTCAGTTAGCAATCTGACTACCGGAATACCTAAAAAACGCAAAGAAAGACAGACCATCGAGGTCCAAAACTGACGATGACGCTTCTCCTAAGCCAGTCTCCAGTTTGCCGGTACTCAGTGAGGGGCTTTCACAGCCCCTGATACCCACTACTTCTGATTTGCAGGCCTCCTCTGAGACCCATTCAGAGTCCGCTATACCGCGAGTTGCTTCAATTATGGAACCCGCAGATGTCTGCACCTTAGATGGGTCCGGAGCCACTGTGCAGGCACTGGCTTCTGAGGGCGTTTTCAGGCCTACAGATTTGTATATTAGACCGGTGCCATCTTCAAAACTAAGGCCAAAATCTAAATCTATGACTAAAAAACCGATGCCTGGGCCACTTGTGCAGGCCCCTGTGCCTAAAAAACAAATGATCAAAATGGCTGAAGGTTTAATTACTCTGATCAGGGGTAGCCAACTCCCCCCCCCCTTCTAAGAGGCCTAGGCAAGACCTTGATTATGAATCTTCTGAACAGGATTCTGTTTCTTCTGACTCTTTTAGTAAACAGGATTTGTCTATACCTACTTATGAGGACTCTGATGCAGAAGATTCCATTCCTTCTGCTTCTCCCCCTGAGGATTTTTTCTTTTGGGGAAACTTTACATACCTTACGGGAACATTTCCACTGGGAAAGTCAGGATTTCTCTGAATCTAAAAAGAGACACTGGGATTTTCTTCTTCTTCCTCAACATAGGTCTTTGGCTATACCTCCTATCCTAGACATTGTTCAGGATGTTTTTTCAAAATCTAGTATGGCTCCTGATTCTCTTGCCTCCAGCTCCTTGTAAGCCAGACAGATACTACAGGGTTCCTGACTCCCACAAATTCCTTTTCAAAAATCCTATTGCAGATCCTGAAACCATTTCTCAGGGTCCCAAGGGCATTAAGGCCTCTACTGCTAAAAATCCTACCCCTTCTGATAGAGATTCCAGGGCGCTGGATAGATGGGCTAAGAAGGTTCACATGTCTGCAACCTTGGCAATCAGGGCTTTAAACTGCCAATTTCATGTGCTTAAATACCAGCAGCATATCATGGGACTGCTTAAACAGAAAATGATGTTAATTTCTGACTGTGTGGAAAATAAAGATTTACAGGATTTATTGCATTCAGCTGAACAAGTTGGAAAACATACTTTGCACTGTGGTTTTGATTCTTTGGAGGCCTCTTGCAGGGCTGCTGTAACTGGCTCTGTGCTAAGAAGGCATGCTTGGCTCAAAGTGCAAACTCTGCCTGATCATGTTAAAGCAAAATAGTTGGATGCTCCTTTACAACAGGACCATCTCTTTGGTAATAAGGCTGAAATAGTTTTAAAAAAGATGGAAGATAAAGCTAAATCTATGCAAACTGTGAAAGATTTCTTACAAGTGCAACCTCCAAGATTTAGTAGGCACTGGCCTACTAAGAACTGGTCCTTTCCAGTTCCTTCGAGAGCCACTCAAGTCAAACCCAGACATTCCAAAGGCTCCAGGTTTCAGTCACAAGGGACATTTAGATCAAAACAATGGGGTGCCTCCTCCAAATCTGGAAACAACAAGGCACCTCCCTATGGTAAGCAGTCTCAATGACTTCCCTCTGCACTTTCAGCCGCCCCTATGGGGGGAAAACTGGCACTTCATGTAAGAAACTGGCAACTTATAACCCAGGACAAATGGGTTTTAAATATAGTATCCCAGGGATACAGATTTCATTTCCACACGTTGCCAATCCCAAACGGATGGCCAGACCTGCCCTCAAATCAGTGGGCAGAGGCCCAGAAACAAGTACGGTCTCTCATGAACATGGGAGCTATTTAACCAGTCCCAGAAGAGGAAAAGGGGCAAGGTTTCTATTCAAGACTTTTCCTGGTACCCAGAAAAGACAAATCATGGTGTCCAATTCTGCACTTACCTACTCTAAACACATTTCTGGACATTCCAAAATTCAAGATGCTGACCCTTCAACAGTTAATTCCTATGCTAAGCAAAGATGCCTGGTTGGTAACTCTAGACTTAAAAGAAGCTTACCTGCATATCCCAGTCAGGGAATCTTGCTGAAGATACCTCCGCTTCAAAGCAGGCTATTTGCCTTACCAGTTCTCTGCACTGCCCTTTGGCTTATCTACTGCACCCAGGGTCTTCACAAAGTGCCTGGCTCCAGTAATTGCATTTTGCAGGCAAAGAAATATTCAAATATATCGATACCTGGATGATTGTCTAATTCAGGCAGAAAACAGGGACATTCTTCAAAAACATCTGGCGTTTGTAAAAAAGGTTTTAACTTGTCTAGGGTACACCATAAATGAAAAGAAATCACAACTGGTACCCTCTCAAAAAATTACATTCCTGGGTGCAAGCTTGAATACAGCTGCCCAGATGGCTTACCTTACAGCAGAGAAGCAAGTTCATTTGGTGACTTACTTTAAACAGGTGGCCACAAAAACCCTGTTATCTGCAAAACAAATTCTGCAAGCCTTGGGGTTCATGGCCTCCTGCATTCTTCTAATTCCATATGCAAGACTGCATATGAGGAAACTTCAGTGGTACTTGGAGTTTATGGAGTCAACATTGTCCCAGCCTGGAAACAATGATTCCTATCATACCTTGCCTGCAACTAGAGTTCCTATGGTGGGCAGAGGCCTGCCACCAAAACAAGGGACTGCCATTCATTCCACACCCTGCCGCCCAAACCCTAACTACAGATGCATCAGACTATGCTTGGGGGGCTCATCTGGCAGAGAAGTGCATTCAGGGCAAATAGAGCCCAAATCAAATGCACCTTCATATCAATCAAAAAGAGATGCTAGCTGTACATAATGCACTGACAGCCTTCAAGGACTACCTTCATCCAGGACAATTGATAGACAGACAACAGCACAGTTATGTGGTACATAAACAAGCTAGGGGGTACACACTCCTATCCCCTTTGCAGACTAGCCATGGCATTGTGGAACACGGCCTTGACCTATCAAATTCAACTACAAGCTCAATTCCTGCCAGGAAAGCTGAATACTCTGGCAGATGAACTAAGTAGAAATCTCATGGACCCACACGAATGGAAATTGGAACCACAGATTATCAACGTGTTGAGACACAAATGGGGGAGTCCAGACAGATCTTTTTGCCTCACCCCAGAACTATCAGTTGGACAAATTCTGCACAAGAACTCATCACAAAAAAGCCTGGAAAGTTGATGCTCTATCATTCAGCTGGAAAAACCTATCAGTGTATGCCTTGTCCCCTCTGCCTCTGCTCTCAAAAGTTCTACTAAAAGTCAAACAGACAAGCCAAAACTGATTTTGATAGTTCGAGACTGGCCTCGCCAATACTGGTACGCACTCCTACGCAATGTCACACCTTCCACCGTGGCACCTGCCTCAGACACCTTACTTACTGTCTCAGCAGAACAACCATATTTTGCACCCTTCGCTCCAAACTTTGAATCTTGCAGTGTGGCTAATCACCTAAATTCAGCCTTGGCATCCCTCAGCAAACCTGTGATGGGTGTCATTTTGGAGGCAAGAAGGCCTAGTACCAGAAAATCTTATGCTGAAAAATGGAAAAGATTCTGTACCTGGAATCAGTCACAAGGGATAAGCGCAACAGTGCCCAATATTCCTCAGATTTTACAATGTTTAACTGAGATGCTTCACTAGGGCCTGTCCTTTTCTTCCGTAAAAATCCATGCCTCAACCATTTCAGCTCGTTACACTACAGAACCTCCCCTCTTCTCTCATCCTCTACTAAAGCAGTATCACAGAGGGGCCAAAAACTTTAGACCACCCAGCAGGGCTCCCGCCCCTGCCTGGGACCTCAATTTTGTATTGAAAAAACTCACTCTCCCTCCTTTCGAGCCAGCTGCTACTGCAGACTTTAAATTTCTCTCCTGGAAAACAGCTTTCCTTTTAGCAGTCACTTCAGCTAGAAGGATTTCTGAATTGCAGGCTCTTATGGCAGTGGAGCCTTTCATTATTTTTCATGCGGACAGGGTGTCTGTCAGGACCAATCCATCTTTCATGCCTAAGGTGGTATCCAGTGTGGCTCTTAATCAGACCATTCATTTGCCAACCTTCTTTCCCAATCCACAGAACAAGGGAGAACGGATTCTGCATTCATTGGATGTACACAAACAACTTAGATTTTACTTTAACAGGACAAAATCTCAAAGAAAATCTGAACAACTACTGGTGGCATTTGCTGCAGGGGCAGAGGGAAAGGCTATTTCAAAGCAGACTATTTCCAAATGGATAAGCCATTGTATTTGTTTCTGCTATATGCACCATGGTAAAACTATACCCCAGGAGATCAGATCTCATTCCACCAGGGCCGCATCAACTTCTACAGTTTTTCTCAGAGGTGTTCCTACCAGAGACATTCTAGAAGCTGCTACCTGGAGCTCAGTTCATACATTCACCAAACATTACCATTTACCTTTCTTCTCTAAATCCAGAGCTGGCTTTGCCTCTGCTGTCCTGCAGGGCCTTATATCTGGTCCTAATGCTGTATAAATCCATCCTCCCAACCATAGCTTTGGGAATCTACTCAAATGTAATGACTGCAACAGTGAAACACGAAGAACATAGTATAGTTGTGTACACTTACCATAAATGTAGATGTTCCAGTGTATTCACTGTGGCAGTCCTGGTTACCCTCCCTCCAACCCCCTTTTTTATCTTACTATACCTCCTTCCTTTACTATGCTTAAAAGCCTTTTTGGTGTATTTGCATTTGTTTGGAGGTATATTTTTGTGTTTTTAATTACTTAAATATTTGGCTCCCCATTTGGGGGGGCACCTGACATCTGGGGCAAGAAAAACTGATGTAATGGCATTGGCTGCATGTTTTATACCCCTGACGACCTGACGTCATGGAAGAAGGGACAGCAACCGACGCAGGACCCAAGACATTGTTAATCAGGCCGACTGAGGGCAACCTGCCAGCAGATTACCCAAATGTAATGACTGCAACAGTGAATACACTCGAACATCTACATTTATGGTAAGTGTACACAACTGTACTTTTCTAAGCTTACCTTATCTAAATGGCTAAGAGATTGCATCACCTACGTATACCATAATAACAAAGTTGCTATTCCTTCTAGGATTAAAGCAGATTCCACAAAGTCAGTATCAACTTCTGTAGCTTTCCATGATAGGGCTTCCATGAATGACATTTGTGCAGCAGCAACATGGGCCTCTTCTCAAACCTTTATCACACATTACAAATTGGACATGATCTCTAGGGGAAGTGCTTCCTTTTGTTCAGTGGTACTCGGGAACATTCTTCCATAAGGCCTTCCAGGAAACAAGGTAGCTAGGGACTCTGTCCTACATGTAAGGAATGAATGAAGATTAACAACATCAGATAAAGAAGTTGTGTCTTACCATAAAGTTCCATCTGTGTTTGATCATTCATTCATTACAACCCTCCCATCCCCCTCCAAAGACTCTTGGAGGTTCATTTATGGTCCTTTGATCTTGATAAGGAAGTTGCTCAGAGATAGCCTCCAGTTTCTGATTTATAATCTCCTGTCTTCTGGGCAAACTCAATCTGAGGTAATGTGGAGGGGGATTCTGTGGGTAAAACTTAGCTCGAGAATTTTCTGTCTGGCACAGGCTTGAAAAAATGGCAGAGTTGGAACTGAGGATCGGTTCTGAACCCACATGTAATGAATGAATGAAGATCAAACAACACAGATGGAACCTACCATGACACAACTTCTTTTTTAACTTCTTTGTCTCGAAAAAGTCTTGTGTAAGAACCCCTCCTCAGATCCAGCTATTTCCCTTTCCACTGAAAAGCCTACAAAGCTGCTTCCATCATCTAATGTTAGACAGGGTCTACTTCATCCTGTCAGAGGCCAACAATATTGAAGCTGATATCGTCAGCACCAAAATGTCGAAAGTGAAAGTCATCGCGTGTGCAAACGGAAATCTCCGTAAGGGGAGATTTCCATTTACTGCAATGTAGTGCGATCTCTGAGTTGGTATATTTAAGTAGCAGGGGGTGTGGGGGGTGCAGGGGGGGGGCTTGCCCCCCCCTGCATAGAGGAATTTGTGTTGTGTTTGGGGTTTTTTTTTTTTTGATTTTTTTTTTTTTGTGTGTTTGATGTTCGGGGGTTTCAACATTTTCGTGTCAATTATTACGCTGTCGACAGTTTCAGTTTTCGACAGCGTAATATAAACTCTGTCAGACCTACTGATAAAGATAGCAGACATATTGGTAGATATAGCAAAAAGGTGTATATGTTAGCCATGCTATGCTTTCAGGATATCAGTTAACAAAACCTTATGATCAGATATATCTAGTCTATTTTGGGAAGCCTGGGCAATGTCTTTTCAGATTTATTTTGGCTCAGACACTAAATCTGTTTCTCAAGTTGCTAAGTATTCTATTAAATGCAGTTATGATGCTGATGATACCGCGTATTCTATTAAATGCAATTATGATGCTACTGATACTACTTCTAGATCAGTTGCTACTGGGTTTGTTCTTCATAGATATTCATGGCTTAGACTTCAGCCTTTACCTTAGGATCTCAAAGTTAAGCTACTGGACTCCCCCCTCTGGATAAGCATCGTCTTTTTGATATTGCTGCTGCAAAGCTTTTCAAAACTTTACAACAGAAAGGTAAGACCATGCAAGATTTTAAACAAATTTTCCTTTCTCATGTTCCAAAGTTTGAGAAACTACCACACGAAGGATGGCCCCTTTGTATGTAAGAAATAATTGTAATCTGAAAAGGGTAAACAGAACAACAAAGGATTTCAGGACAAATATCTGCAGAATTCCAAGGGTTCTAAACCCTCCTTTCCTGACAGACCAGCCTCTTTATGACCATCAACCTTTACCACCCCACCCCCCCCAGCTAACCTCCATCTCCTTTGTCTCAGAAGCTGTTTCTGTCCTTTCCAACCTGGCAGTTCATGACATCAAATAGGTTCTGTCCATCATCCAAAAGGGTTACACCATGTCTTGGATTACTACTTCATGTCTCTCAGGTTTTTTTCAGCCTCTTTAAAACCAGATTTACCCGATTCTCCATCCTCTATATGATCTCTTTATGCAGGGGAAATGGAATTTGTTCCAACTCCTCTGTTATGAGGATTTTATTTCAGAATTTTTCTGGTTCCTAGAAAAGAAGGCAGTTGGAGATCTAATATGGATCTCTCAACACCTATCTCAAAATTCCAAGTTTCAAGATTGCACTGCAATCATTACTTCCAATAATCCTTCTCCAGGCCTTTTCTGGTGACATTGAATTTAAAAGAATCTTACTTTTACATTCTTATTCATCCAGAATGCAAGATATTCTTAACGTTCCCTGTGTTTTCATATCATATCAGTTTTCTGCATTACCCTTTTGTCTTTCAACTGCTCCCAAAGGTATTCACAAAGTGCCTTGCACTTGTCTGCCAGACTTTGAGGAAATATAATTTTCCCTGTCTGAAAATCTCCTGCTCTGGGCTTCTTCCCAACAGATCCTGTTAAGTGACTTGGACTCTCTTGAATCTTTTGCACAGTATGCAGTTCACATTGAACCTCAAAAGGTCTTTCTTAGCCCATCTCAGCAACTGATTTTCCTAAGATGCAGACTCAATACTCTGTCAGTGACAGCCTTCCTTCCTGCAAAGTTCCGTTCCTCTCAGAATATGTTCTAACCCTTCTTCCATTGGATTTCACCTCAACAAGAGATTGAGACCCCTGGGATACATGGCATCAGCATGTTCAATGGTGCCTTATGCCAGACTCTAAATGAGAAAGATACAGTTGGTACCCTTCTCAGTTTGGATTCAGCACTGCCATCCAATAAACTCCCCAATTCCTCTTTTGCCCTTCATTAATGACTTTCATTGGTGGGTGAACTAGATTTCATTCAACCTAGGAGTGTCATTTTTGGTTCCTTCCCTTGTCAGGAGCTATCCATGGATGTTTCAATTCTGAAGGAGCTACTCATGGATAATTCAGATCTGGTATGGGGGCATCAGGGGCAAGCAAATTTGTTTATCCAGAGAGAGAAAGGACCATGTAAATGAAATGACAGCCCTTGTACTTGCTCTTCAGGCCTTGCACTACCTCTGGACTTCAAGTCTTCTTTGGATCTACACAGACAGCATCAAAGTAATGTGGTACATAAAACACCAAGTCTTACTACATCTGAAGGATGGCCTTGATTTCCTGGGATGCAGCTGTTCAACAAAACATTTTCCTTCAGGCTGTGTATAGCCCATCAGAAAAGAAGACTGTGGCAGATCTTTTAAGCAGACCCTCAGAAATGGATGCTGAACAGTGGAGTCTTTCCAGATGTCCATCAGTGGGGTACTCCCTGGATAGATTTTTTTGCCTCCACACACAAAAAACACCTCAAACTGTTCTGTTTCTGAGTGTCATGCCTTGAAGCATGGAGGGCAGATGCCATGTCTTTTTCTTGGAAGGGAAAGTACCTTTATGCATACCCTTCTCTTTCTGTAATTCCCAAAGTCTATCTCAAAATCATGAAGGACAAGCCAAAAGTCTTACTGGCAACTCCCTTTTGGCCCAGACAACACTGGTTCCCCCTTTTTTCATCTGGCCAGGGGCAGTCACCATAAGTTACATCAGAGGGTAGACATACACAGAATGAGGGCTGTCTGATTCACCCAAATCTACAAACTCTAAATGAGACTCTCTGGGTGGCAGAAATTTAATTCCATTTTTGTCACCACTTTACTGAGGATATACCCAAGGTTCTACAGGAGGTTAAAAACCCAATTACAAGAAACACTTATGTTTCTAAATGGAAAATATTTCTTTATGATAACACACAAAGAATCAGGACCCTTACTAAGCGGGTTATTTCTAATGTTCTTTCCTATTTGTGTGAGTTGTTCCGTTTTGGGCTGGCATTCTCTTCTATCAAAGCACATCTAACAGATATCCCTGGCTGCCTGCCTCTAAATCTATGAATTACTACTTGTTTTGAGGTCAGACATCCTACACATTGAGTGGTGTTAACATTGGCTGTAGACAGTAGTCACTGTTGATGTGACACCCCAACCCCATATGCAAAAATAAAGGGGGGGGCTGTAGATGGATGCCCTACACATCAGATCACTAAGGAGAGACATTCCCTGTTATGTATTGGAAAAAATACTGTACCTCCTTTTCAGCCTGCTGCCGTCTCACTTCTAAAATTCTATACTTGGAAAACAGTTTTGCTGGTGGCTTTGGCCTATTGCATTCTTTGAATGCATGCAGACAGCTCAAATTTTGTTTGGATAAGACAAAATGTATCAAGAAATATGACCAGCTTTTTGTATATCTTCAAGACAAGAGCTTAGGTTCTCCAGTTTCCAACCAGGATATTTCCACTTGGATTCTTAAGGCTATTTCTTTTTGCTATTCCTTCCATGACAGTCAACTTCAGATCCCAGTTGAAGCCCATTCCACTAGAGCTGCAGCCTTTTCTGGGGCTTTCTTCAAGGGTGAAGAGTTTAGCTCTATCCCTGAAGCAGCAACTTGATCTTCTATTCACACTTTCACCAAACATTACAAAATTGATAGTTTTCTCTAGAACTAGAGCAGGGTTTGCTAGGTATATTCTTCAGGGAATGTTAGATCACAAGTCAACTCAATCTTCCTCCTCCCTTTCATCTTAGAGAACTTTGGGAATCTCCCATCTGTTAGTGATATTGCAATAGTGATCCAAGAAAGGACATAGTACAGCTGTGTAAGAACTTATCATAACTGCAGATGCCCCAACTGATCACTGTTGCTGTATTACATCACAACCTCCTTTCCCCCTTTTTTTGTGTCATTCAGTTTTTGGGCCAAGGTGAACTTGTATATATGTGTATAATTACCTCCTCTTCTGCTTCAGTTCTTTAGTGTGGGACGAGAAAGTCCTGAGGTAATTCACACTCATATGTCCCTTATGTACAGTCTGTCATCTTCAGACTGAGGTCATACGTGGACATACAGCATGAGAGGAAGATACCCATGCCTTCCAAGAGGGCAGAGGTTTTTCACCACTTAGAATACTTTTTGGTCATGGTAAAGGTGGCTCCAGCAGTTAATTTGTGATGTGTGGGAGGTTGAATGTGTTTGCTACTTGGAGGCTGTTATGGAATTTATGGTAAATTAAAGAACTAGGCTTGGAAGGCTCATATGTCTAGCGCCTAGAAGAATCACAAGAGCAGTAAAAGAGCAGTCATAATGCTTTTTTTCCCTTATTCCAAAGAATAAGCTGGAGGCAGCATTAGAGGGCCCTTTTGCTATTATAAGAAAGGTAAGTGATATCTGTTAGTAAAACTGCTAGGCAAGAGGCAGATATCATTTTAACATCACTAGTATTCTGTATCTATAGTGCACAATATGGAGAATTAGAAAGGGTTCTTATGGTAGGCCTTCTCAATGTGATTCAGCCTTTTGCACATCAGTGAGTGAGGTAATGCTTCCAAAACTGCTATCCCTTGGCCATGTTCAGAAAATCTGAACAGTATTACAAATGTTTGTGGACTCACTGCTAGGCAGGGATGTGCCGAGCTGATGGAGCACCATGTGAGCACTGGGACCAAATGATGAATAAAAAAATCTCCTTACAGTGTACTTGAACAGATTAGGTAAACCATGCAGGTTGAACTATTAAAGATGTTTTGAGGTTAATCTAGGAATCCAACAGCCCCTGGGGAGCACCAGGATCCATGGTAGACCATAGAACATTAAGTATTCACATGGAATCAGACGTGTATCTCATGTTTAGAACAGTTGAATCCTTTGACTAATGTGCAGCTGTTGACTAAGGGTTACCAGCAAGTACCCTTGACATCTGCAAAAAGGAAAAGTCTTCTCTACTACTTTTAATCTGTATGATTTTCTTTAAATGCCTTTGGATGAAAATGCCCCAACAACCTTCCATAGACTGGTAGATCACAACACAGCAGGAAAAGGAAATTATTTTCTTGTTTATATGGATGAAATTGCTATCTGTAGTCATTTCTGGCAGGAGCATGCTTAACATGTTAGGTGTTGAGAAGACTAAAATAAGGACTGGGTTAATTATCAAGGCAAAAGTGTGCCAGATAGGAATGACATACGTATCCCATTTTGGTCACTAAGTGGTAATGGCAAGATCCAGCCATAGCATGCCAAGGTAAATGCTATTCAGGGATGACCTACCTCTGCTACCAAAAATCAGGTAAGGGTCTTCCTTGGGACAGCAGGTTTTGTAGGAAACTTGTCCTTCACTTCTGCAAAATATCCACTTCTCTGGTATAACTTATGCAAAAGAACTCCCAGAAAAGTTTACTTGTATACTGGTTTGTGAGCAAGCATTTCAAAAACTTCACAAGTATAAAGAACAAAAGGGTCTCCCAAAGTCACAAGTAGAATGAAATAAAGCAAGAGTGGAGGCCAGACCACAGTTGATAAAATCATACACAAAGTTTATTCCAGTAGTAAAAAGGTGAGCACTTTCACAGCCTAAGTGCTCACCTTTTTACTACTGGAATAAACTTTGTGTATGATTTTATCAGCTGTGGTCTGGCCTCCACTCTTGCTTTATTTCATTTCAAAAACTTAATGAGGGTTTCAGGGGGCTTACTGTACTGGTCAGTCCTTATTACAGTAAGAGATCCTAGTATAGAGGTTTCAAATAGTACTGGGGCTGTACACAGTCAGAACTCTTTAAAGGGAGAGTGTCCAGTCTCTTCTGAAACCACAGTTCCTCAGAAATTACTTGCTTGCTCTTGTAGTGAAAACAGTGATTGCTTCAGACTATGGCACACTGTTTTGTGGGAGTTCTCTTTTGCCAGTGTTGTGCAATTCCTAGAGGTATGTATATGTGTGAGGCTATGGGGGTGCAGGGAGACTTGCTTCCTGCAAAAAAAGCTGTTCTTGATCTGTGCCATTACACTTAATGGTGCGTATGTGTCTCAGTTATGATCTCAGAAATTATTTCTGAGTGACCAAATTTCAAGTATTCATAATGAGACCAGAGACAGAGGAACATCCAGTAGATTATCTTAGCCATAGGCTTCAGCTGAGACAGAAGTTATATGCAGCATCGAGAAGAAATGCTTATGAGTAGTCTGAGCCCACCAAAAGATTCAAGTCTAAGTGTATGGTGCGAAATCTATATGGTATAAAATTCATAGTTGTTACAGATTGCAGTTTCTAGAAATGGGTACACAGGGCCATTAAGAAACAGCTGATTACAAGGAGCCTAGGACTACAGACCTACAACTTGACAATACACCACAGAAGTTGTGCCAGTATTTGCAATCCAGATGGCCTTTCAAGACAGGAAACTAGGTAGTGTAACTAAAGGCATGCATCTTCAACTCAATATATGTTTTGGGGGGTTCCCAGGATGTCTAGAAGGTGGGTGTTAAAAGTATGTACATAACTAAGGCATGTAATTATTTTTCAGTAGAGATGTAGCCAAGGTGCCGAGAATGGAACCTTCCAAATCTACACACTAGCTAAAAATAGTGTTGATAGACTGATATTTCCCATCAGAAAAACAATGTTACCATAAAGGGTTGGAACTTGCCAGGTAAAGACCGTCCTAGAGAACATATTTTAAATTTTGACCTGGCAGAAAGTGGAAGAGTCAGAGGACCTATAGCAAATACAGAATGGGGGAATTCATCAGAAGAGACAGTACTAGCTATATATCTGAAGGTAACTTTCCCAGCAATTTTTTATTTGATTTCTGTTTACAGAGATGTATGTTTTCTACAGGTTTAATTATTTATGATGGTAATGAATATTTATGAGGTAGCAGAAAATGATTTGTTAGTTTGAATTAAATGAGCCTATTTTCATAGGTTAATTGTTAATCTAATTGGTATATAAAGATGTAATTAAAGTTTTTAAGTGTATCTGATGATAGTCCTAATGTTTTGGGACGAAAACGCATGTTTGGAAATAAAAGAGCGTTAATATTCTATTCGCTAGACTTGAATTCATTTACGGTTTTTGGAGACTGTATTCGTGGTTGTTTTGCCTCTTAAGCAACTCCTTTGTGGATTATTGGTTTTTTTGGAGTTGTTTCACTCTGTTTGTGGATTACTGGTCGTTTTAGAGTGAAGAGACTTACTTCGCGAATTCTGGTTATGGCTTCAGAGGGGCAAGAAGAAACGGGACAAGCCAGGAAGCTCATAGGACAGTTAACCGAATTAATCGACTTGCTCATGCCCCTTTGTTGAAGTCTACTTCCTGGTAAGACGAATTTGGATACTGATGTGGAGATACTGGAAGTGGACAGTGGCCCAGCTATTAAGAGGAAAAGGGAGCTAATTGGTGAGGATTTCTTAACCGGCGACCCTGGAGATAAGCAACCCACATCTTTTGACCCGAGGCGAACGCCAAGAGTCCTACAACCGGAAGTTGAAGCAAGTACTTCGGCTAACATTTTTACTGATAGAGGGGCTAGTCCGAAATCTTAAAATAAACAAGGTACTGTTAAAACGAATAACATTAATATTCAAGAATGGTTAAAAAAAGAATACCATTTTCAACTGGACAATAACAATGACTGTAACAAAGTCCCCGATGGGGAATCATATGCTACAAAATTAGACAGAATGTATAAGTTAATGTTACAATACAGAACACTCATTATTGAAAATGGGTATCTGAATGAATGTTTAATAAAAGAAATTGTCCCTAAGGGACTAAGGGTGCATAAATACCCTAATAATGTTCAAGTAGGCTCTATATTTCATTTGAGTTTAATTAAAGTATTTAATAGGTGTGGACTGGACATTGTCCAATTGATTATTGAAGAAAATGACAGAAAAATAATCATGCTTGACAAAGAAATTAATGAGTTGGATTCATGTAGTAAAAACAACCTCATTTATGATATTAATGAGGAAAAGGAAAAATATTACAATATAAGAAAAGAAATTGATGCTAAATGTGAAGATGTTAAGTTGTCAATCTCGCCTTCATTCTTGCTTGATGGGTTCGGAGCCGATCCTCGGCTCCGACTCGGCACTTTGCTAAGCTCGAGAGTCACTTTTACCAGCTCGAGGCAGCCCCATATCCCATGATGCAAGGCGGTAAGTACCCAGATCTCGTTTGCCGCTTCGCTGATGAGGTCCTCCTTTTGCCAGCTCCTGGTAAGTGTTTTATATTAAACTATTTTTAGCCCCTTTTCACTTTAAAACTTAATATCTAACATTTTTAGTTTATATTAAGCCCTTTTTTTGACTAAAATTATCCTTCCTCCTTAATTTTTTTTAGTCAGGCCTTCTTCCCTCCCATCCCCCCCCGTCAGGGTGTGTGTGTTGAGGTTTTACTTTTTCAACTATTGTTTAGTTGTTTGTTTGGGACTGTGTGGTTCTGAGTTTGTCCACTATGTCCAAAGAGCAGAGGGTCTCAGGCTTTAAGAAGTGTGACTCGTGCTGTCAGAAGATGTCTCTGACAGACGGTCACACTTCTTGTTTATATTGCCTGGGACCTCTCCACCTGCAGGACTCCTGTGCGATTTGTCATTCCTTTAGCCAGAGAGTCCTGCAGGAGAGGAGGAATAAATTGATATTAAGGGGTCTTCTTAAACCGGAGGGCTCTCCGGCTAAATCGGCTCCGAGCAAGACTTCAAAGTCTTCCAAGGCCCAGGCTTCTGTGTCCAAGCCTGCGGCCTTGGTTCCGACTCCTTCGGAGTCGAGATCGCTCGGCTGGAGCAAATCCTGGTTTGCAAAAACCTTCGGCACCGATGGCTATCGGTGCCGATACTGTTTCAGTCACATCGGTGTCGGCTCCGACTGTCTCCGACCACCATGTGGCTCAGGCTTCGGTGTCAGCGCCGACCGGCTCTGACACCGTTACTTTTATGTCTGTATCGGCTCCGGCTGGAGCCGATGCATCGAGACCTTCTGTCGGAGCCGAAAAGTCCTCGGCTCCGACTGCATCTATGGTTTCTTCGGCTCCGATGGTTCCTTTGAGGAAGAGGTCCAGGTCCCCTTCCTTGGAACCGATACTCTCGGCTCCGGCCTCACCTCTCCTCTCAGAACGGAGCCATCGGAGCCGATCATCTAGGTCATCCAGGCTTTCTGACCATGATTTAGAGAGGGTGGTCAGTAGATTATTGAAATCACAGGTACTGGCCCAGATGCTGCATAGTCCGTCTCAACAGACGACTATTAGTCCACACCCTCTTGAAGTTCCTCCTTCGACTCTACCTCAGAGTTTGGAGCTGGAGTCTTCGGGGATAGTTTCTGCTATGGCTGAGGGGTGGATACCCCCCTTCTGCACCCTCGGCATCTACTCTTATCTCCTCTTCGAGACCTTCCTTAGAGGGATTCAGTGCTCGGGCTTCCCTGGTCTCCTCCGAGGGGGTGAGTGGCATCGTACCCTTGTCCGACCCCACTCTTCCCCTTGGAGCCTCGGCCTTGGAGAGCTCGGCTCCGACATCTGCCTCGGAGCCTTCCCTTTCGGTGGGCCCTGGAGTTCCGGTTTCTTTGGAACGGGTTCTCTCGGACCTCCCTGGGAAGGGGGCCTTCGAGGTGATGGAGTGTGCTGGCCACTGGGCTCAGCCAGCAGTCTATTCCCTTAGCTCCTCCCTCTACAGTGCCTGTCGAGATCTCTGCCATCTCTCTTGCTCCCGGACCCAGAGATCCTCCGCCTCAGGTTTCCCCACTGGGAATAACCCCCTCTTCCGAGGATTCTCCTGATCAGTCAGGAGATCCTCCGTGCAAGAGGATTTGTAAGAGGAAACACCTAGACTCCCCTGAGTCTATCACTTCAGATACCGACTTAGATGAGTCGGAGGGATCCCCAAGATCCCCCTCTGAGGATGTCTCCTTTTCAGACATCCTAGAACTCCTAAAACAGAGGGGAAACTGGCCCTCCACAAATCCCTCTGAGGATGAGTCGGTATACCTAGAGGCGTTTGGATCTCGGCCCTCCACCTCCTGGGTGTCTCCGCCTTTCGACCCCCTTATGGAGGTTATTGCTCAAAAGGCTTGGGCTGCTCCTGACTCTGTAGAGCCAGTTCCTAGGAGGCCGTCTAAATTTATTACTGCCCCTTCGAATAAGCAATTCCTTACGAAAGGTGTCCCTGCTGATGCCATGGTGGTGGCGGCTGCCACTAAGAAGGAACTTGCAGATCCTTCCGTACCTGTCCATCCTCGTAATAAGGATTCTAGGACCATGGATAGGTATGGTAAGCGGATGTTCTCTTCAGCGACCTTTGCTATGCGCTCGCTGAACTACTTATGTCACTTCACCAGACTCCAAAGGGACATCCTTAAGGAACTAGGTGAAGTAGTACAGGATCCCACAGCTGCAGGGGCTCAAGAAAAAATTGCTTTGCAGCTAGGAATCCTTAATTCTATTGCTAACTCCTCCATGCGACTGATATCATATGCAGCAGATGGAGCGAGTAGAGCCGCAGGTACAGGGGTGGCTCTTAGACGCCAAGCCTGGATGCGGCTCTGTAATTTTGCAGATCCCTTTAAGGCATCCTTCACAAATTCTCCCTTTGATGGGTCAGCTTTGTTTGACCCTCAAGTGAAGGATACATTGACCAGGTGTGAACAGGACGGCAAGACTCTTTCTGCCGTAGGGGTCCGTTTTTCCACCCCTTCTAGACCTTACCCTAAAGGACAGAAGGGTGGAAAGATATGGTTCCGCAAATCCCAAGGAGTCATGCCAGATACACGTGGTCAGTTTACCCCTAGAGGCAGAGGGGATAATAATAACAGACGCCGCTCTAGAGGCAGAGGGGGTCCACAGAACCAGGGAAGCAGAGAGCCTCTCTCTGACAAGCCCTTTCAGCATCCCTGAGATGTTGCCCGACTGTCCATCCTTGGAGGCAGTCGGGGGAAGACTATCGCTGTACCCAAAAGCCTGGCGTTCCCTCACTCAAGACAGATGGGTACAGTCGATCATATCCGAGGGTTACAAAATTCCTTTCGAGGAAAGTCCCTTCTCTCACTCAAATTCCCTTCCAGATGTACCACCCGGTCTAAGGGAAGTTGCAGAGTTAGAAGTATTAAAACTTCTACAAAAAAGAGCCATTCAGCCAGTTACAGCAGACCATTCAGAGCCCGGAATCTACTCAAGATTCTTTTTGGTCCCCAAAAAGACGGGAGACTGGAGACCAATATTGGATCTCAGCAGACTCAACAAGTCTGTGAGAAAGACAAGATTTCGAATGGTCACACTTCAGTCAATTTTGCCCTTCCTAGAGAAGGACAACTGGATGTGCTCAATAGATCTTCAGGACGCGTACTATCACATAAAAATTCACAGACGCTCCAGAAGATTTCTCCGCTTTCGGCTGGGGTCCAGTCATTACCAGTTCAGAGCCCTGCCCTTTGGTCTCACTACAGCCCCCAGAGTGTTCACCAAATGTATGGCAGTGGTCACGGCTCACCTGAGACGTCAAGGATTCCAGGTGTTTCCGTATCTCGACGACTGGCTCCTTTCAGCCACCACCAGGCATCAACTTCTTCAAGCCAGGGATTACACAATAAATCTTTGCACTCAATTGGGAATTTCGATCAACTACGAAAAAATCCTCCTTATTGCCCTGCCAGTCTATTACTTTCATAGGCGCAAACTTAAACACTGTTCGGATGTCAGCAACCCTCACAGACCAAAGAATCTCAGATATACAAAGTCACGTGAGGATCATCCTAGCCAGCAAAAAAAGTACAAGCCAGAATGGTTCTAAAGGTGTTGGGCCTCATGGCTGCGGCCATTACCCTTCTTCCCCTGGCCCGCTTCTACATGCACCTGCTTCAGTGGATGTTGTTCACTCAGTGGTCTTACCAACAACTTCCAATGCGTCACCAAATTCTGGTGACACAGATTTACAGGAATCATCTTTCATGGTGGATTACTTCTCCCCAGATTCACCAAGGCAGACCCTTTGTATACCCAGCCCCGGTAGCCACTGTCACTACGGACGCCTCCCTGATCGGGTGGGGGGGTCATTATCAGGGCAGGATGGTTCATGGGACGTGGCAACCGTTCGAATACCACCTGCACATAAATGTCCTAGAGATGAGAGCAGTGCTTTTAACGTTGCAAGCCCTCAACGACTTTCTTCCCTTGGGAACAATTGCAGTTCACATAGACAACATGTCTGTAGTATGGTATATCAACAAACAGGGCGGAACCAAGTCCTACCCCTTGTGTCGAGAAGCTCTCAGACTTTGGCAATGGGCGATCTCCTCTCATCGGTTTCTGGTAGCAAAGCATATCCCTGGGAAAACCAACATTTTAGCGGACAGATTGAGCAGAGCTATTCTCATGCCTCACGAGTGGTCTCTCAAACAATCTATAGTGGAGGAGATTTTTCTAGAATGGGGCCGCCCATGTTGCGATCTTTTTGCTACTCCCCAAAACAGCAAATGCCCAGACTTCTTCTCTCTCTTCCCACTGCCAGGCCATCCCCCCAGAGACGCTCTAACCCAGGATTGGCCCCAGGGACTTCTTTATGCCTTTCCTCCTTTTCCGCTGATTCCACAAGTACTCCAGAAAGCCACCGTTTTGAGAGCCAAAATGATTCTCATTGCTCCCTATTGGCCTCGACAAATTTGGTTCCCATTCCTCCATCGTCACCTTTTGGTGCGGCCGTGGCATCTGGACCCAGTACCAGACCTTCTGATTCACCAATCGGGTCAGCTGCACCGGTCTATCCCTTCTCTCAACCTCACAGCATGGTTGCTCCACTTCCTTCCTTAGCCAGGCTTCCTATGATCTCTAATCCTGTTAGAGACATCATAGTAGCTTCCCTAAAATCCTCTACTAGAAGGGTTTATACCAGCAAATGGAAACGCTTTTCTTGTTGGGCAAAAGCTAAAAATATTGATCCCTTTACTGCTCCAGTCCAAGCAGTTCTGGATTTCTTAGCGGAAATCTTTCACGCGGGCTCTTCTTCTTCCACGGTCAAAGTTCAATTGGCTGCTATCTCGAACTTTCATGTCGGGTTCGCAGATCACAACATTATGTCCCACAGGCTTTGTAGAGCCTTCTTAAAAGGAATTTTTCTCCTGAAACCTCCAGTCAGGAGTCCTCCTCCTCAATGGGACCTAAATTTAGTGCTGACATCCTTGATTCTTCCTCCCTTCGAGCCAGCTGTTTCATGTTCCCTGAAATTTCTTTCATGGAAAACTCTATTCCTGGTTGCTATTACGTCGGCTAGGAGAGTATCTGAACTTCATGCTCTCTCTGTTCGTCCCCCCTATTTGGTCTTCCACAAAGACAGAGTATCCTTGAGAACTAATCCGACCTTTTTGCCTAAGGTCGCCTCAAAGAGTAATTTGAATCAGTCTATTGACCTTCCTGTATTTTTCCCAAACTACTCAAACAGATCGGAACAAAAATTACATTATCTTGATGTTCACCGCCAACTCAGATATTACTTGGACAGAACAAAACAGTTCAGGAAATCCGATCAGCTCTTTATTTCTTATGCTGATAACAAAAAAGGCCTTCCCGTCTCAAAAGTGACCTTATCTAGATGGCTTTCTTCTGTCATCTCTGAAATCTATCAGCTCAGGGGAAAACAGCTGTGCTCGAAACCTAAAGCGCATTCAACCAGAAGCTTAGCCACTTCCACAGCCTTTCAGGCTAGACTTCCATTAGACACTATTTGTGCAGCAGCCACTTGGGCCACTCCTCATACCTTTGTTTCTCATTACAAATTGGATTTGGCCTCCAGGGACAGAGCCAGTTTTGGCTCTACAGTTCTCAAGAGTCTGTTCCATTGAGCCACCCAGGATAGAGGTGCTAGGACGGTCCCATCAAGCAAGAATGAAGGCGAGATTGGCAACTTAACATTGAGAAGTTATGTACCTACCATAACGTTCCATGTTAGTTGTCTTCTCTCGCCTTCTTTCTTGCAACCCTCCCTCCTTCCCCCTGGCCTGGACAGACCTTTTTCTCCCTACATGGAAGAATGCTTCTTAAGACCATACAGTTCTGGTCTTCCTAACCCATCCTTCAGGCTTTTTCTCTGCCTTCTTTCTTCCTTTTGGGAAGTTTTTTATGCTAGGTGTTATTGCCTATAGACAACAAACGAGATCTGGGTACGTACCGCCTTGCATCATGGGATATGGGGCTGCCTCGAGCTGGTAAAAATGACTCTCGAGCTTAGCAAAGTGCCGAGTCGGAGCCGAGGATAGGCTCCGAACCCATCAAGCAAGAAAGAAGGCGAGAGAAGACAACTAACATGGAACGTTATGGTAGGTACATAACTTCTCATTACTTTACATCGAAAAATGGGGAAATTAAACAGAGACCTCAAAGAATATGCTGAAAATAATAGTTATCCTAAACCTGCATTTTATTATGACAGAAACAGGTTTCAGTTTAATAACAAAAAGTATACTGACTCTATAGAAAAATGATTACGAAAATGAATTTCCACCCTTACAAAGAACTGAACAGGAACCACATAGATGGAATAGGGAAGGAAATTTTCAGAGGGGGGGGGTGAGAAGGGGGAGGGTGAGATTTTATTAATGAATACCCCAGTCCCTGTTTCGAATTTAGAAGAGAATGAACTTGAAATCATTACAGAAAACAGCACCAAAAGCACCTATGACGGATTTACCATATATAATTTTAGTGACATGGTATTAAATAAAACACATTTTAGCTTGTTAAGTAAAGGGTTGAAATTCAACCCAGTAAAGAAAGGTGATGTGACGAACACTATTTTAGACATTAAATTATTTATGAGGAAAATTAATTTGTCGGTACTGGCATCTAGGGCAGGCTTTAACAGAAATAATATTGGTCCTGCTCAGTTAGTTAGGAGTTCTTTATACAACCCCCCATTAATTCCACAAATTAAGAATTTTGAGAATGTGTTGGAAAAGGAAATCTGGAAAGAAGGGGAAAAAATCAATTCAAGAAGGATGTATAAAAATTTGAATGAAGATGAATATAAGTTATTGGAAGAGTTACAAAGAAATCCCATGTTAAGGCTAATGAAACCAGATAAGGGCGGAGGAATTGTCATCATGGGAAAGACTGATTATGAAGTTAAAATGTTCGAAATATTAAATAATGAAAACAAATATTCAGTAGTTTCAAAGGATGAAATGTTAATAGCTTACAAAAGAATAGACATCTTATTAGAAAATCTTGTTATAGAGAAAGTGATTGATATTAAAACATTTAAATTTCTGGAAGTTAAAAAACCTAGGGTACCCACGTTATTTGGAATACCCAAAATTCATAAAAACCAGAGAGACCCTCCTTTTAGACCCATTGTCACAGCAGAGGGAGCAAAAACAGTACCTTTAGCTAAATATGTTGACAATAAAGTGGAACATATATGGGTTAATAATAAAATTATTTTGAGAGATTCTTGGGATTTTTTAAGGATGTTGACACCAGAAATATATAGTAAAGACATCTTATTTGTAACTATTGATATAATAGATTTATTCACTAGCATCCCTCATAAAGAAGGGATGGAATATTTTGAAGACAAGGTCTTTGGTGATGTACATTTGTTACATGAAGAGAAAATCACCACAGTTACATTAATGGACATTATACTTAAAAATAATTATTTAACTTTTAATGGGGAATACTATAAGCAAAAGTCAGGAGTTTCCATGAGGGCTGCATGTGCCCCCACCTTTGCTAATATTGTTCTTTCTAAATGGGAGGAAAAATATATTATACAGTCTGTTTATAGTAAATTTTGGGCACTTTATTACAGATTTCTTGATGATATTATTATTTTTTGGATAGGGGGTGAAGAGAATTTTTTAGAATTTATGGAATATATTGGCTCCACCACTAATTTTTTGAATTTTACATATGTTATGAACAATGCATTTATTAATTATTTGGATGTTGAAATTGTAAAGAAAAACAATCAATTTGAGACTAGAGTATATAGAAAACACACATATGTAAATTCCTATCTCCACTATGAAAGTTCTCATCCTCCACATTGTAAGAAAAATATAATAAAAGGTCAATTTGTGAGAGGATCTAGGATGACGAGTGGGGAAACAGATTTTTTTGAAGAATGTAATAAATTGGAAGTGATGTTCTTAGAGAGAGGTTACCCACAGGAAATGGTTAGAGGGATTAGAAAAGAAGTGGAGACAGGGAGACTGACTAAATTTCAACCTATAAAGGGACAAATGGAAATTGAAAAAGTGAGAGAAGTCAGTCTAGGAATGAATGATGAACCACTCAAAAAGAGACTGGTGGTTGAATTTAATAATTTCAATAAAAACATAAAAAATGTATTTATGAAAGAATGGGAAAAATTTTCATTATTATCAGATTTGGATGAAATTAAGAAAATGGAACCTAATATAACTTATAGGAACCCACCTAATATTAGGAAAAAAATTAGAAGGGCTAAATAAGTATAAAAAAGTTAACATTAGAATAGGAACATCAAAATGTGGAAAATGTTCCCAATGTCCATATGTTATGAATCAAAAAGAGTTATTTATAGAAAGTAGAAATAAAAATATAAAAAATAAGGATTTTTATACTTGTAGTACACAGGGAGTAGTATATATATCTATTTGTCAACAATGCCAGGCATTTTATATTGGCAAAACTGAGAGAGTGTTCCGAAGATGTATTTATGAACACTTATATGATATTAGTAGGGCCAGAGAAACAAATGCACTTTATAAACATTCAAAAACTTGTGAAGGAGCCAATTATTTATTTTTCGTGTTAGAACAAGTGAAACCAGATTTTAGAGGGGGTCCATGGGAAGTAAGACTAGAAGGTAGAGAATTGTGGTGGCAGGTTTTCCTTGATGCCATTAGGAAACCTGGTTTAAATGAGACTATATCCATAGGACCTTTGTTAAAATTAAAATACAATAAAATATAGCATTTATATTTATTAATACACATATTTATTATATTACAAGACATCACCAGGATTTTTAATTTAGTTAATTATTATAAATATTTATTTATTATATTTATATATTTATATTTATTATACATAATTTGAATACATATATATGGTCTGTCATTAAATGGTGCTTTCAGGAATTTAGGTGCTTTGTTTGTTTTAAACACTAGAGGGTGATCTACTAAAAGAAAAGCATACTCATTTCAGCATATTTATTTAGACACATAAAAAGTGCAATACTTATAGTTTTTCACATGGATTTTACATCCCAATAACTTATAATGTCATAAGCATACACAATTTATTAAACAAATGTTTTTAAAGGAGTTTTGAAATAAACGTATGGTTTTAACAATAAATATTAATGATGGTAATGAATATTTATGAGGTAGCAGAAAATGATTCGTTAGTTTGAATTAAATGAGCCTATTTTCATAGGTTAATTGTTAATCTAATTGGTATATAAAGATGTAATTAGAGTTTTTAAGTGTATCTGATGAAGTCCTAATGTTTTGGGACGAAAACGCATGTTTGGAAATAAAAGAGCGTTAATATTCTATTCGCTAGACTTGAATTCATTTACATTTTTTGGAGACTGTATTCGTGGTTGTTTTGCGTCTTAAGCAACTCCTTTGTGGATTATTATTTTTGTGTTTTACATAATTTACATAATTTACTGCTATAAATACTTAGTTGAATTATAAATGATAAACTAAGAAGTCCTCAGCAGAATAATTAACCATATTTTAACTTAGAATAGCTGTATTTCCTTTGTAATGAGGTGGCATGTGCAAACTAGAAAAGATTGCATCCGAGTCAACCCTGGCACTGCATTTAGTATTTCCTAAATACAATACTCTCTCTCCAGGTCAAATTTTCCATGAAAGTCAAAAACAAAAAAACTAAAATTCTTCCCCACCTTTTACTTTATATCAAGACTTAAATCAACAGTCAGCTTTAAATAATAAAGAAAAAAACTGGAATGCTTACAAACAAAGCAACTCATGAAAAAAAATAGGAAATTTACATTACCCTCAGAAGCATCTGTAAGAAACTGATAAATGAAAAAAATGTATGGCGTTGTGAACAAAATGTGTAATGACTTAAAATCTCTAACTAGTTCCAGTGTAATGCCTGACATAAGTATCACAAATGACATACTCGCTTCTTTTACTGTGACCAGCATTTTTGTTTAGTATTGGTACCTCATAAACTTCAACAAATCGGGTTACCTTCCTACAAATCCATCCCATCTTGTTGCCCTAGCAGTCACTGTTCTGATTACTACCACAAGCAACTGACTAGAAATTCTAAAGCCCCAAGGGCCATCCTGACTGTAATGATCTGTGGCCAAGAGTTTTACATGATTATGATACTTTCATCTCCATGCCAATACAGTGCATATATATATTTTTTTTTATTTGCACAAATATTCCATGATCCTTGGAGATCGGTCACTATAAATTTATCTGCCTGAAATTCAATCCTATCACATCCAGACCAGTTTCATCTGAGCTCCATAGTCTTATCCCTTTCAGAAATGCTAAAAACAACATTTTCATCCTAAGTCATAAAACAATTGGAATTTAACTTTTTTTGTCATAATCAACATGATTTATTACACTAAAAAAACACCACTGGGAGAAAAAGGAAGATATAGCATAAAATAATTTAATAGTTAAAGCACTTTCTACCACAATGGTATTCTTCAGAATATTAGAAATAATAAAACTGAGTGCTTAAATACTGTTCTAACAAACACACCCTCCAATCACATGACCTATTAATTAATCATGTCTTGAAATCCTTCCATAAAAATTCAAACAATACTAAAAAAATTAATTGAAACAGAAAAAATAACTACAATGAATTCTGTTTGCATTTACTACTATACCACTTTTGATTAAGAACCACATTGTAATTAATGTTACTGTTGAGTCCAGGTGCAAAATAAATGTATAATAAAATTTGCCATTTCACTTCTTTATATTCAAACTCACTGTCTCTGTCACCACTGAAATCCCTAGAGACATGGTCAATAACACAAAAACAAATTTTTGAATGACCTACACCCAACTGAGTGTTAAGTCAAAGCATTATCCATATTTTTAATTTTATTGCTTACTGATATTTGTAAATTATTTTCTTCTCTGTTAGTTTTTCCCAGTATAAAATGCTTGACAGGTGGACCACATATTTTGAACTACATGTAAAAAAAAACGTGCACTGTTTTTTTTCAGTCCTAATATCTGTGATATAAGGACTTTCTAAAATATACCTACAAATTGAACAATGGTGACATCTGTAAGTTCCTCTCTTTCACCTATATACCTCTCTGCTTTTTTTCTAAATAGGAATTAATGATGTTAGCTTTCTTGTTGATGAAAATGGTTTGTCCAATGCAATTTTGTTAACTTCCTCACTGGCTTCCAGTATTCTCCATTATGTGTGAACTACCCTTTTTATGGCTTCACTGTCCAACAAGAAAACTAAAGGAAGAGAGAGAGAGAGAGAGAGAGAGAGAGACCATTCCTGATGGTAGTTAGATGCCTTGTCTTTGTTTACTTTGACCATGTCTTGTTCTATTGCTCTCTTGACAATGTTGCCTGGGTATCCGTATGTATAAACCTATTTATTATGCAATGCTTTGATAAAACTATCTAAAAATTCAGCATCTGTGGTTAATCGCTTTAACCTTACAAAAACTGACTCTTAATAATGTTGTGTTACATATATGTGGGATGCATGCTAGAATGATGTAAAATAGCATTACTGGGAACATTTTTATAACCAATAGCTGTACTTAATTTGTTGTTGCTCTCTTTTTTCCCATACTTCCAAGTCTAAAAAAACAAAACTTAGACCTGTTGTAACTATAGGAAAACTTTAGAAAATCTGTATTATTGTTTATCTTATTTAAAAATAAATTTAACTCATTGATTTGTATTTTCCATATAAAAAAAACAAGTTATCAGTAAAATGATAATAAGAACAAACATATTTGTGTCCATCTATTTGGGGAAGAATGTGAATTACCCAGTGTGCCATAACTAAATTGGTGTAATTTTGAGCCATTCGGGCACCCATTGCCACTCCTCTCTATTGATGGTAATATAAACCTTCAAATAAAAAAAAATGTTAGACAGTACTTGATCAATGCATTCAATTAAAAACGTAACTTCCTCAACAGATAGTCATTACTTTAAAATAAATGCCATCCGTTTTAGACCAACCTCATGTGGAATTGTGTACAGATAGTAAACATCCACTGTGACCAGTAAATCCTCATTCCATAACTGTACATCTTTATTTTTTTCTAGAAAATCAAAATAATCTCTAATGAAAGAAGGAACTTGTTAAACTAGTGTAAGCAGTGCCCTGTCAACAAATTTAGAAACTGCCTCTAGTTTAGAGGCTGGTGCTGATACTACAGTAGGTCTGTAAGGTGGACTAACCTCATTTTTGTGTATTTTGGGGACACCAAATAACTTTCCTATCACAGGTTTAGATGTACTAAAAAATGTGTACATATTCTCAGACATCATTCCCTCCATGAGAATACCATATGACCATAAGTCTGTATGATTTGTTAACGTCTTCCTTACTAACCTTTGTATAAAATGTGACATCTTCTAACAAACACTGCATGCTCTTGATGTAATCCTTGTTAACCACCATCATAGCTACCCCTACACCAAATACAGAATGGTGGAATACACCAGAAGAGACCATACTAGCTGTATATATATCTGAACTTTCCGACAATTTTTATTTTAATTTCTGTTTACAGAGATGTATGTTTTCTGCAGATTTATATTTGTGCTTTGCATAATTTTAGGCAAAGTGTTTTATTCTGCTGTAAAAGCTTAGTTGAATTATAAGTGATAAACTAAGAAGTCCCCAGCAGAATAATTAGCCATATTTTTAACTCAGAATAGCTGTCTTTCTTGTGTAATGAAGTGGCATGTGCAAACTATTTCAAAATCACACCCTAGTCAACCCTGGCACTGCAAATGCACATCAGTATTGCCTAAATAAAATACTCTCCCTTCAGGTCAAATTTTCCATGAAAGTCAAAAAAGTCTTCCCCACCTTTTACTTTATATCCAGACAAATCATCAGACAGCTTTAAATAACAGGGACAAAAGCTGGAATCCTTGCAAAGTAAGTCAGGAAAATAATAGGAAATTTACATTTCCCTCAGAAGCATCTGTAAGAAACTGATAAAGCAAAAAAGTGATGGCCTTGTGAACAAAATGTTGAGGAATGACTTAAAATCTGTGACTAGATCCAATCTAACAGCTGACATAAGTATCATGAGTGACATACCCTCTTCTTTTACTGCGACCAGCATTTTTGCTTAGTATTGGTACCTCATAAACTTCAACAACTGAGACATCTTCCTACAAATCCATCCCATTTTGTTGCCATAGCAGTCACTATTCAGATTACTACCATGAGCAATTGACGAAGGTCAAAAGCCCCAAGGGCCATCCTGACTGTAATGATCTGTGGTCAAGAGTTTTACATGATTATACTTTCATCCCCATGCCAATACAGCGCATGTTTGTTTTTTTTTTTATCTGCATGAGAATTTCCATGATCTTTGGAGATCAGTCACTATAAATTCATCTGCCTGAAATTCAAACCTGCCATATCCAGACCATTTTCATCTGATCTCCATAGTCTTACCCCTTTCAGAAATGCTAGGAGAAAACATTGCCATCATAAGTCATGAAACAGTTGGAATATAACAACATTCTCTTTCATAATCAACAAGTTTTCAGAAGACAAAGTGCTAATACAGGCCTCCCTGCCTTCACTAATGACATTTTCCACCAGTAAGAATAAAACTAGCACTACCTGGGTAAACAAATATAAATAAACTCTGGTAAAGTCAAAATCACTCCAGGACTTGGGGTGAAACACCAGCTGAGATAAACGAGTAATAGCCAAAAAACAACGTGTGCTGGTGTACAGTGGCACAATCACAGTTCTTTAAAGTCCTTTCTGTTCAAACGTAATAATCACCACGCTAAAAAAGCAATGTGGAGTAAAATCCTTTATTGACAGTGAGCGCTTTCGCCATTCGGCTTCTTCAGACTGTATAACAAGTAACATACTTCAATCACCTGTTTAAATACTAGTATACGTATTCCTATTGGTTAAAAATTGTATGGTATACAGAGTGTCCGATTTCAATCGGATTTAGCATTCAAAAACCATCACATAAAAACATTCTCGTTGGCCATTAATCACTGAAATCTAAAAACGGAACTCTAAAAAACATTATAAAATTTAGAACAAACAGATACATTTGGCGTCGCTCATTTCATTAAGACGTGTTTGAGCCAAGGCAACAACTGTCCATTACATGGCATAGCAGCGTATTAAAATCTATGAACATCAACATGACAAAATATATAGAGAACTCACGTAGCTGTATGCACACATCCAGGCTGATGTCAGTTCATAAATATGAAGTCATAAAATGGCCATTCAAAGGCATGACCAAGAAATGGCACAACCATTTAATAGCACATGTTCCGTTGTTTCATCAGGCAACATTTGCATATTCTATCATTACATGTGGTACGACTAAAGATATATCAAACAAATTAATAACCATTATAAAACATCTAAATAAAAACGTCATAATAAGCATATAAAAAATATATATATATATATTCCTCAGGGCAAACCTGAAATATATAACTCCAATGTGCAAAATAGGTTGCATTCACCCCGTGTAATGCGTATGATAAAGGTGTCAAGTATCCCTGAATCCAAGCTTACCATTACATTTGGCATCGCTCATTAAAACAGGGTAATCCACATGAAATGTGTTAAAGCCAAGGAATCAACTATCTAATACATGGCGTGGTAGTGTATTAAAATCTATAAGTACAAACATGACAAAGTATATAAAGACCTCATGTAGCTGTATGCACACATCCAAGTTGGTGTCAGTTCATAAACATGAAGTCATAAAACGGCCATTCAAATGTACTTATATACAAAAATACATAAGCCTAGAGTTTAACACAGCTCTAGGAAAGTTCATAAATAATGTAATAATAAAAACTATTTTGATGTACGTGTATACAAAATACATAAGCCTAAGGATAAAGACAGTTCTAAAAGACTCAAACAACGAATTCCACTAATAAAGGGGTACATATAAAAGGACACAATATATCTTGTCATCTCTAAAGAACAGTGTGTAAATAAATAAACCTGACTAAACTCAAAAATTCATGAGGTAAAGAGGTAAGAATTTATCAAAACTTCCAATACACCTGGTGCAATATTAATCCTAATGTTCAGGTACCCGCAGTTTCCTTTTCCTTAGGAATGGTTTGATCTGGACCTTGTCATTCAGGCCTGGATGTTGATCCGCCCTATACCTAATGATCCATTTCATTTCGTTTTCAAGTGTAAAATTAACAATATCTCCACCTCTCATATTCGATTCAATCTTCTGGATAGCAAAAAACCTAAAGGTATGGGTGGGTCCTAGTTCCTTATGGTGTTTTGCCAGGGCGTTAAACATCGACCCTATCCTTATATGGTATACGTGTTCCCTTATGCGTTCCCTCAGTGACCTGTTGGTTTTGCCAACATAGAACGCTGGGCACACTTCACAGGTGGCCATGTATACTATATTCAAGCTACTACAGTTCGTATTTGTGTGAAAATTAAATACACGTTTGGTGGTGGGGTGAGTAAAACTCACTGTGTCATTGATGTATATACATTGATTACACTTCCCACAAGGTGTCGTATTAGTAAAATGTGTATTATGCCTATCTACACACAGGCGATTCCTAGATCTACACAGTAGTCTCTTCAGATTGGGTTGATTTTTGTATACAACACTTAAACTTGGTCCCACAATATCCTTTATTTCCTTATCCAATAATAAAACATCCCAATGTTTTTCCATAATCTGTTTCACATCCACTGAGTCTCTTGTATATAGCATAGATGCTCTATTTATGGTCATCGGTGATGGTGCGTTTCCCATCACCATATCTGGTAAAGGTTCTGAAAAATAGGGTTTAGCCTTGGTTTCTCTAAGGGTGTTAACATTTATGGTGGTGTGTTCAAACGTTTTAACATCATAGCCCCTTTGTACAAATTTGGTCTTCAACTCATCCAATTCGTTCACATAGCCTTCCTCAGTGGGATTCAATCTAGAGGCCCTGATTATCTGACCTTTCATAACGTTGTTGAAAACATATTTGGGGTGCATGCTGTCCCTATGAAGAATGGTGTTCCTATGACACAGCTTTCTATGTACTGAGGTGTTGAGTAACCCATTACTCAGTCTACTGATTTTCACATCTAGATAAGAAATCTGATCATATGAATAAGTTAAAGTAAATCTAAGAAAATTTGTGGAACTGTCCATACTGTTTATAAACCTCAATAGTGTATCTATATCACTTGTCCAAATAAAAAAGAGGTCGTCCACAAATCTACGATATAGACCTACATGTTCCTGAAACAGCTGTGACTTGAAAAGAAAAACCTCCTCCCATTGGGCCATGACTAGGTTGGCGTAGCTATTGGCACAAGACGTGCCCATAGCCACGCCATCCTTCTGCAGAAAAATGTCCTCTCCAAACATAAAAATATTATTTGATAGAACAGTTTCTAATAACAATGCAATGAATTCTATTTTCACTGGTGTAAAGTCAGAGTGGTTCTTCAGATAGTCTTGAATATATTGTATCCCCAAGTCATTGGGGATTACAGTGAAAAGACTCACAACGTCTAAAGTTACCAGTATATAGTACGCATTATCATCTAAATGCTTCATGTATGAATATAAATCCAATAGGAACTGTTTACTATCTCTAAGGATAAAACAATTATTATTCACTAACGGTCTTAGATGATATTCAATAAAAATGGATAATGGTTCGGTCACCCACCCTTGCCCTGATACGATCGGCCTCATGGGGGGTTCTGTATAAGATTTGTGAACCTTGGGAAGGCCTTGTATAATAGGAATAAGGGGATTGCACACTCTAAAATAATTATATACTTCCTTGGTGATATTGTTAGAAGCTAGTAGCTCATCAAGCATGTAAAATATCTGTAAAACTTTCTCCTTAACCACTTCTATACCTATTTTCAAATAGGAGGAACAGTCTTCCGGAAGGAGATGCATTCTCCTATCATAGTCTAAGATGTCCATAAGCACTATGGGTCCTCCTTTATCAGCAGGTCTAATCACCAGGGTATTATCATTTCTTAGGTCCTTAAGTGCTTGCCTATGTTTATAACTTAAATTGTGTTTATATTGAACATTTTGTGTGTCTTCAAAGTGAGTATAAATGTCATTTTCTATCATCCTTGAATAGACATCGAGAAGTGGATGTAGTTGAGGTATGTATACACTATTAGGCCGAAAATTGCTGAAATTCTGTCTTTCAACTATATTGCCAAACTCGAGTTTCAATTGAACATTCCTAATAAACATTTTTGTGTCAATTATGGAATCGACAATATTACCTCTCTTGGTAGGTATAAAACTGAGCCCCTTATTCAATACTTCCTCTTCGTATGTACTGAGTACCCTAGTGGAGAGATTCACAATTAGCGAATCGACTTCTCCCACATTCTTTTCAACGTGGGTCCTTGCTGTTCCCCTCCTGACCCCTTCCTTTTTTGCCTGCCCCTGCTCATCGATCTCGTTCTCCCTAGATGCTGTTTTTGTGCTATAGGGAAAGGGGTATTAGCAGTGGCATTAGGCTGTGAGTTTGACTGGTAAATACTATTCTGTGTAGTTTTCCTCCTGACCACTACTTCCTCCTGTCTAATCCCATTACACGGGTTGTTGAAATCAGATGGAGTTGTGGTTACAGGTATATCTATACCATTTACCTCTTTTGCACTATCTCTCTCAATACTCAAATTATCAGAATTATTCCCCTCATCTTCTTGGAACACAATTTCAGTATATGACACATTCCTTCTCTTACTACCACTTGTACTAACTGGGACATTGATATTAACTATTCTATCATCGGATGGATGGAATGATAGAATATGCAAATGTTGCCTGATGAAACAACGGAACATGTGCTATTAAATGGTTGTGCCATTTCTTGGTCATGCCTTTGAATGGCCATTTTATGACTTCATATTTATGAACTGACATCAGCCTGGATGTGTGCATACAGCTACATGAGTTCTCTATATATTTTGTCATGTTGATGTTCATAGATTTTAATACGCTGCTATGCCATGTAATGGACAGTTGTTGCCTTGGCTCAAACACGTCTTAATGAAATGAGCGACACCAAATGTATCTGTTTGTTCTAAATTTTATAATGTTTTTTAGAGTTCAGTTTTTAGATTTCAGTGATTAATGGCCAACGAGAATGTTTTTATGTGATGGTTTTTGAATGCTAAATCCGATTGAAATCGGACACTCTGTATACCATACAATTTTTAACCAATAGGAATACGTATACTAGTATTTAAACAGGTGATTGAAGTATGTTACTTGTTATACAGTCTGAAGAAGCCGAATGGCGAAAGCGCTCACTGTCAATAAAGGATTTTGCTCCACATTGCTTTTTTAGCGTGGTGATTATTACGTTTGAACAGAAAGGACTTTAAAGAACTGTGATTGTGCCACTGTACACCAGCACACGTTGTTTTTTGGCTATTACTCGTTTATCTCAGCTGGTGTTTCACCCCATTTCCTGGAGTGATTTTGACTTTACAAGAGTTTTTTCGTTTATACTCCTGGTCTGTGGGGATGGCCGACAATGCTACTCAGAATATTGAGTTACCGTATGTACCACAGGTACAGAAACTCAATAACAGAACCGAACGGTTCCAAGCTTGTGTGACCGGCAGGGAGAACCTGCTACTTGCGTACGAGCCGGATTTCGGCTCAACAGATGGCGCCAACAACGGCGAGAGTTGTGTGAGTCTGTCAGAAGATTTACAAATGTTAGAAACTGAGACAATTAAACTCAAGAAGCTACAGGTTCAACGGCATTACTTCGAGGCATGTTTGGAAAAACGCATCATTCCACGTGGGCTACGGATCCTGAAAATGCCAACTTCAGGTGATAGTTTACCGGATTTGTTGTTCCAATGGCAACAGCTCAATATGGAGCTTAGCTATAGTTACATGAAACTTTTAATAAACTTTCATACGCCAGAAGAAGAAAGTCTAAGACTGAAAGTAAATAACTTGTTTGATATGATAACTAAAAAATATGTGAATGTCAACATTGATGCTAAGATAGAAAGAGTTATAGACAATATAATGGTATTTGAAAGAAGGTTAATAGAACAGAAGAAAAACAAGATTTTGAGAGATTTGAGGGATTTCAGGAATTCCAATGTATTTACTTGGCCTAGGGAACGGATGAATGTAAACAATAACAGTATTAGTAATGCGCAGGTAATAGGGAATGTTAACAATGGTGGTACGATTGTTTCAACTAAAGGGGCCAATGCCCCTAATTATGAACATGGTCCGACTAGACCATCAGATGATAGAATAGTTAATATCAATGTCCCAGCTAGTACAAGTGGTAGTAAGAGAAGGAATGTGTCATATACTGAAATTGTGTTCCAAGAAGATGAGGGGAATAATTCTGATAATTTGAGTATTGAGAGAGATAGTGCAAAAGAGGTAAATGGTATAGATATACCTGTAACCACAACTCCATCTGATGTTAATAACCCGAGTAATGGGATTAGACAGGAGGAAGCAGTGGTCAGAAGGAAAACAACACAGAATGGTATTTACCAGTCAAACCTACAGCCCAACGCCACTGCTAATACCCTTTCCCTATAGCACACAAACAGCATCTAGGGAGAACGAGATCGATGAGCAGGGGCAGGCAAAAAAGGAAGGGGTCGGGAGGGGAACAGCAAGGACCCACGTTGAAAAGAATGTGGGAGAAGTTGATTCGCTAATTGTGAATCTCTCCACTAGGGTACTCAGTACATACGAAGAGGAAGTATTGAATAAGGGGCTCAGTTTTATACCTACCAAGAGAGGTAATATTGTCGATTCCATAATTGACACAAAAATGTTTATTAGGAATGTTCAATTGAAACTCGAGTTTGGCAATATAGTTGAAAGACAGAATTTCAGCAATTTTCGGCCTAATAGTGTATACATACCTCAACTACATCCACTTCTCGATGTCTATTCAAGGATGATAGAAAATGACATTTATACTCACTTTGAAGACACACAAAATGTTCAATATAAACACAATTTAAGTTATAAACATAGGCAAGCACTTAAGGACCTAAGAAATGATAATACCCTGGTGATTAGACCTGCTGATAAAGGAGGACCCATAGTGCTTATGGACATCTTAGACTATGATAGGAGAATGCATCTCCTTCTGGAAGACTCTTCCTCCTATTTGAAAATAGGTATAGAAGTGGTTAAGGAGAAAGTTTTACAGATATTTTACATGCTTGATGAGCTACTAGCTTCTAACAATATCACCAAGGAAGTATATAATTATTTTAGAGTGTGCAATCCCCTTATTCCTATTATACAAGGCCTTCCCAAGGTCCACAAATCTTATACAGAACCCCCTATGAGGCCGATTGTATCAGGGCAAGGGTGGGTGACCGAACCATTATCCATCTTTATTGAATATCATCTAAGACCGTTAGTGAATAATAATTGTTTTATTCTTAGAGATAGTAAACAGTTCCTATTGGATTTATATTCGTACGTGAAGCATTTAGATGATAATGCGTACTATATACTGGTAACTTTAGATGTTGTGAGTCTTTTCACTGTAATCCCCAATGACTTGGGGATACAATATATTCAAGACTATCTGAAGAACCATTCTGACTTTACACCAGTGAAAATAGAATTCATTGCATTGTTATTAGAAACTGTTCTATCAAATAATATTTTTATGTTTGGAGAGGACATTTTTCTGCAGAAGGATGGCGTGGCTATGGGCACGTCTTGTGCAAATAGCTACGCCAACCTGGTCATGGCCCAATGGGAGGAGGCTTTTCTTTTTAAGTCACAGCTATTTCAGGAACATGTAGGTCTATACCGTAGATTTGTGGACGACCTCTTTTTTATTTGGACAAGTGATATAGACACACTATTGAGGTTTATAAACAGTATGGACAGTTCCACAAATTTTCTTAGATTTACTTTGACTTATTCATACGATCAGATTTCCTATCTAGATGTGAAAATCAGTAGACTAAATAATGGGTTACTCAACACCTCAGTACATAGAAAGCTGTGTCATAGGAACACCATTCTTCATAGGGACAGCATGCACCCCAAATATGTTTTCAACAATGTTATGAAAGGTCAGATAATCAGGGCCTCTAGATTGAATCCCACTGAGGAAGGCTATGTGAACGAATTGGATGAGTTGAAGACCAAATTTGTACAAAGGGGCTATGATGTTAAAATGTTTGAACACACCACCATGAATGTTAACACTCTTAGAGAAACCAAGGCTAAACCCTATTTTTCAGAACCTTTACCAGATATGGTGATGGGAAACGCACCATCACCGATGACCATAAATAGAGCATCTATGCTATATACAAGAGACTCAGTGGATGTGAAACAGATTATGGAAAAACATTGGGACGTTTTATTATTGGATAAGGAAATAAAGGATATTGTGGGACCAAGTTTAAGTGTTGTATACAAAAATCAACCCAATCTGAAGAGACTACTGTGTAGACCTAGGAATCGCTTGTGTGTAGATAGGCATAATACACATTTTACTAATACGACACCTTGTGGGAAGTGTAATCAGTGTATATACATCAATGACACAGTGAGTTTCACCCACCCCACCACCAAACGTGTATTTAATTTTCACACAAATACGAACTGTAGTAGCTTGAATATAGTATACATGGCCACCTGTGAAGTGTGCCCAGCATTCTATGTTGGCAAAACCAACAGGTCACTGAGGGAACGCATAAGGGAACACGTATACCATATAAGGATAGGGTCGATGTTTAACGCCCTGGCTAAACACCATAAGGAACTAGGACCCACCCATACCTTTAGGTTTTTTGCTATCCAGAAGATTGAATCGAATATGAGAGGTGGAGATATTGTTAATTTTACACTTGAAAACGAAATGAAATGGATCATTAGGTATAGGGCGGATCAACATCCAGGCCTGAATGACAAGGTCCAGATCAAACCATTCCTAAGGAAAAGGAAACTGCGGGTACCTGAACATTAGGATTAATATTGCACCAGGTGTATTGGAAGTTTTGATAAATTCTTACCTCTTTACCTCATGAATTTTTGAGTTTAGTCAGGTTTATTTATTTGCACACTATTCTTTAGAGATGACAAGACATATTGTGTCCTTTTATATGTTACCCTTTTATTAGTGGAATTCGTTGTTTGAGTTTCTTAGAGCTGTCTTAATCCTTAGGCTTATGTATTTTGTATACACGTATATCATAATAGCTTTATTCATGACATTATTTATGAACTTTTCTAGAGCTGTGTTAAACTCTAGGCATATGTATTTTTGTATATAAGTACATTTGAATAGCTGTTTTATGACTTCATGTTTATGAACTGACACCAGCCTGGACGTGTGCATACAGCTACATGAGGTCTTTATATACTTTGTCATGTTTGTACTTATAGATTTTAATACACTACCACGCCATGTATTAGATAGTTGATTCCTTGGCTTTAACACATTTCATGTGGATTACCCTGTTTTAATGAGCGATGCCAAATGTAATGGTAAGCTTGGATTCAGGGATATATGACACCTTTATTATACGCATTACACGGGGTGAGTGCAACTTATTTTGCACATTGGAGTTATATATTTTCAGGTTTGTCCTGAGGAATATATATATTTTTTATATGCTTATTATGACGTTTTTATTTAGATGTTTTATAATTGTTATTAATTTGTTTGATATATCTTTAGTTGTACCACATGTAATGATAGAATATGCAAATGTTGCCTGATGAAACAACGGAACATGTGCTATTAAATGGTTGTGCCATTTCTTGGTCATGCCTTTGAATGGCCATTTTATGACTTCATATTTATGAACTGACATCAGCCTGGATGTGTGCATACAGCTACGTGAGTTCTCTATATATTTTGTCATGTTGATGTTCATAGATTTTAATACGCTGCTATGCCATGTAATGGACAGTTGTTGCCTTGGCTCAAACACGTCTTAATGAAATGAGCGACGCCAAATGTATCTGTTTGTTCTAAATTTTATAATGGTTTTTAGAGTTCAGTTTTTAGATTTCAGTGATTAATGGCCAACGAGAATGTTTTTATGTGATGGTTTTTGAATGCTAAATCCGATTGAAATCGGACACTCTGTATACCATACAATTTTTAACCAATAGGAATACGTATACTAGTATTTAAACAGGTGATTGAAGTATGTTACTTGTTATACAGTCTGAAGAAGCCGAATGGCGAAAGCGCTCACTGTCAATAAAGGATTTTACTCCACATTGCTTTTTTAGCGTGGTGATTATTACGTTTGAACAGAAAGGACTTTAAAGAACTGTGATTGTGCCACTGTACACCAGCACACGTTGTTTTTTGGCTTTTAAATATAAATAAACTGACTGAGTCTATCTTTATAGACTTTAAGGCCTTTGAGTCTGCCTGTCTTGACTAACTAATGTTATTTTTCTGTTCCTTCAGAATCCTGAAAAACACTTGCCTGTTATTTAAAAATTGCCTAAAAGCAGAACATTCCATGTGCTGTTTCATTCCTCCCTCACTCTGCACATATCACTTCCAGATAATGTTCTACAGAGTTCAAATCTTGGTCCCGTTATTTTTGCACTCTCTTAGTGACATTTCCACCATATTACCATACAGAACTATTTCTTGTATCCCAGTGATCTTGTCTTGTCGTATCCTGAGAATCTCTGTGACAGCACCTCATATTTATTAATACATGAAATTGCCTAGCTCGCTAAACAGTTCTCCATCTGTAAGCATAAAACATAAAAAAAAGCTCCTGAGGACTCCAAAAAAAGGAGATACATTAATATCCACCCAATCCTGTCCCCATCAAGCATACTCTTAGAAGGGGTTACTCAGCTTAAATACCTAGGGGGTATGGATCTACTCCTCCCTCATCTTTGTGTGTCATATAAAAAAAGACTATTGGTAATTTCCAGTTGCCAAGGAAGACTATGCATAAACTGCAGCACCAAATTTCTGCAGACTTCAAACGCCTTCTCTTCAGCTCACCAGTAATCTGCATATTACACCACTCACTGCCAAAGAATATAGGATCACAGGAGGTTACTTGGCTAATAGCCGTACAGCCTTTTGAAACCTATACACTTATGCTCCAATTTTCCCATTTGTCAATGCCCATGGACTAGAATGGCATTGGTATATATCTGTGGCTTAAGGCATCTACAAACTGCCACTGTCTATAAAGGACACAGGCAACAAGCTTGGGGTGAATTTACAATTTTCCATCCATTAGTCTAAACTGTGCTTAAATAAGCTTAGGGAAGAGCTCTGTTTCATATGAATGAAGAGTCTGTTCTAGAGAAGGAGTAATCTCTGAGACACATACCTGTCCCTCAAACAACTTTTGGTTTCATTACAAATGAGGTTTAAATCCTTAGATTAGGTAATTCTTGTGCTGTTTGTTTTGCAAATGTGTAGCAGATCCATCAGGGCTGGATCAGAGAATGCCTTGTAGGTTAGGCATAGATTGCCCCTCAGTAGACTATAGGAGACTGAGTACAGGGACAGGGCTTTGAGGTGGTCCATATAGCAAATGTTATTTACACCCTGCATTCATTTAGTGAGGAACCTCTGTGGCTGCTCCAGCTGTTGAAAATACCTAGTCAAGTACATGCTGAAGGGTGCATTGTACTTGATTATTGGTCTAATTAAGGTTAAGTATAGTGGGACTATGACTTGCCTAGATCTGGATGACATGCCCCTGTTTATAAGTTGTGCCACATAGAAGGATTTTCCCACTACCACGGACACATGGTGATCAAAGTTCAGGTTACTGCAAACCTGAGTTCATAAGTCCCTTACCAGTGGGTCTACTCTTAGGGGAGTGTTACCAATATTGTAATTTCTGTGTGTGTGTGTGTGTGTGTGGGGGGGGGGGGGTCATTTTCCTAAAGGATATAATTATACATTTTTTTTGCAATGAGTTTTAGGCCATGGCACTTGAAGTCATCAGCAAATTTGGTCAGTCAAAGGTCATCGTCATTTGCCTTGACTTAAGAGAAGTATATTCCAAACAGAAAAGGTCTCAGTACTAAACCCCATGGGACACCACTACTAACAAGCCTCTTTGTGGAGATGGATTTCCCCACCCTAACTTTGTGTCCTCTACTTGAGCCATGCTGCTATCCATCAGGTGATATAGGGATTTATGCCTAAATTTCGGAGTTTGTCAGTAATACCTTAAAGAGGTATTGTGTCAAATTCCTTTGCCAGGTTGAGTTAGGCAGTATGCACCATTTTGCCCTCATCTAGGGCTCTAGTGACCTTCTTGAAGAAATCCATTAGTTTTACTAGGCATGATCTACCCTCGACAAAACTGAACTGAAATGGGTTTAGTGTTTGAAGATGTCCTAGATGCATGATAATTCTTTCCATGGCATTGTATATGAGACTAGTAAACTATATAGGTTTGTAGTTACCCTGGGTCTGTTGATGGTCCCTCTTTGTGTAGAAGAATGACAGTTGCAGTCCTCCATTCCCTAAGAACAAAGCCTGTGTGGAGATGCAGTTGAACAGAAATTCTAGTGGGCCTGACAGGTCATGTTTCAAGCTGTTTAGAAGGCATACTGGGATACTAATAGGACCCATTGATGGAGTGCTTATAGCTTTGGAGAGTGCAGTAAGGACTTGTTCTTTAGCGATAGTTGGGGAGAAATAATAGATGGCATTTCCTAGGGATAAGTGGGGGTGATAGGGTAGTGAAACTGGAGCTAAATTTATTGGCCAACAAATTTGCTATATCCTTCACTTCAGTATAAGGAGTTCCATTTAGTATTAGTTCAGCACACTGTTGAGTGTTTCCCTTATGGTTCTGTACATAAGTCAAAACTGCCTTATGGTTATCCTTAGCCTGGAATGCTATTTTTGATTCAAAGTTGGCTTTGGTGGACTTGATTAGTCTCCTGAGTGGCTTGTTCAGACTAATTAGACCTCATATTTGTGAGTACAAGATACAGTATATTTGCACTTGTAGTAAGAGTGCAGCCTAGTTGTTCCAGGTTGTTTGCAATGGCAAAATCCAAGATTCCTTTAGTTTGCATGTTAGTGTTTGTGTATGCATTCCAGTTTGTGGTGGGATAGTTGAAATCACCCATAAATATGGTGCTGGACTGAATGGGGAGTGACTCCAGTACTTTCAAGTACATGGTATTGTTATCCTGGGTAATAGATGGGGACCTGTAGCCAGCAAGGATATGCTATGGGACTTTACCTAAGGTTAGTTGGACATGGAGTAGCTCAAGTATGTCATATTGTTTGATCAATCTTAAGTTGTGCTTAGTTTTTATGTAGATTCATACACCTCCAACTCTTGTTCCTTCTTCTGCAGTAGTTGGTCTAAATGTACGGAAGGCATTATAACCTTGCTCTGCCAGGATGCCTTCTGCAACTTTAAACCATGTCTCAGTAACTGCACAGATGTCAATACTGTCCAAGGTAAGAGTGGGTCTTCTTGTTGAGACTCCTACCACTGAGCAGTAACACCTTTCATTTATGTTGAGTAGAATTTACTATGTCAGAAGTATTATGAAATTGGCATTTCTTAAAAATGGTATTATAGGGGGTGGATACCATTTTGGCCAAAAGCCTAGTGGGGACAGGTACAGACCATCCCTGGCAAAACAATGTAGTCTGTTGATGTATTGTCATCCCAAGCCAACAAATATTGGTCCCCTTAAAATGACACCAATAACCAAGCCATTTGCTAAATTCAATCATCTTCTGTTTATGTTGTGGTATAATCTTTGGTGGAATGCTGCTCAATGCTGCCTGGGACACACAATCTGAAAGTTCTATTATGTCTCTCTTCATATAGTCCAGGAAGGTATGTCTCAAATCATTGACACCCACATGGATCATGACAGAGTCATGCTGGTACTTGTGGCTCAATATTCTGAATGCAGGAGTGATCTGGCAGATCCTTGCCCTGACAGAAAAATGGGTGTGACTGTCTCCTTGCTCAGCCTGATGAGGGGGGCATCAGTATGTGTCACAATGGAGACTCCAATGACCACTATTTTGGGTTGTGTGCCACTTTTCCTTGAGGGCTTAGAGGCTGAGACATTGAGTTGTGACTGTATGTGTCCTCAGGAGTGTTGTCTTTGCAGAATGTTTGGAAGGTTGTTGAGGACAGCAGATGGAAGGCCTTTGAGGTTTGGGTAGATTGCATTTAATAGCCTCAGCATATGTGAGTTTATGTATGTGATCCAGAGTAGGTATAATGTGTGTGTTACTGGCAACTTGTTTGGAGATAAGCGTCTGTATGTGAGAGCTTTGCCTCCAGAGACATAGTATAATTACATCTTTCATGTACTGTGTTAGTCTGCTTAAGAATAAGGTGACTGTCAGTAAACATGAGCCAATTTCTACACTTTCCAAGTATACCCATTTCCACCGGGATGGCTACAGAGGCAGTAGTAAAGTGCACATCCATAGCTGCAGCTCCTCTTTTTTTCTGATCTACAAAGGACAGTGCAAGATTGGTTTGTAACTAACTAAATTTGGAGTTGTTGGGCTGTGAGGAGAGGTCTATATTTGATCTAAAACTTGCTTCTCTACACTCAACTAAACACTTTTAATGTGGAAAATGGTAACTCTAGGTGCCTGCATCTGTACAGGTCACTACAAACCACTGCTGCACAGCTCAGCACAGATGATTGGAGTTGAGTTAGAGAGGACTCCAATCAGTAAAAATACAGTATAGTTTTGTCTGTGTGCACGTGTATATATATATATATATATCTATATATATATATATATATATATATATATATACACACACACATATATATATATATATATATATATATATATATATATATGTGTGTGTATATATATATATATATATATATATATATACACACACACACACACACACACACACATATGGGTTTACTTCAGAAGACTGAAAAAACAAAAGACTGAATCCCAAACTACTAAAAACTCAAAATAATGCCCCTTCTCTGCTGTTGTGCGATCTTGGAGTTGGTATATACAGTATAATTAGCAGGGGGTGTGAGGGGTGCAGGGAGGTTTGCCCCCTGCATTAAAAATGTTTTCAGTATTTTGGGTTATCAGTCGTCTGAAGAAGACACGAAGACACAGATATATAAATATATATATATATATATATATATATATATATATATATATATATATAAAAGCGCAGGTCCTTCTGCAATTCAGAATTATCTCACTGTTGAGAGTGATACTATAAGACTAAAGTTCCCAGGTGAAGTAAAATGCTAACAGTAAGATCACAGTACAAATGTAATAAATAAGGCTCAGATCCTACAGCAGTTCAGAATTCTCTCACTATTGTGATACCCCAACACTAACTCCCCAAGATCAAGTAAAATACAAACAGCAAAAATGCAGTAGAAATTAAATAAATGAGGATCAGATCCTGCAGCAACTCACAATGCTCCCACTACTTTTAGGAATACTACAAGACTAAGGTCCCAGATCAATTAAAAATGCAAACAGTTGACTTTTAGTTTAAACAAGGAAACAATGCAGAAAAGAACAATGCACAGCTCAGGCTAGCACTCTGAATATTGCAGTGCGCACTAATCAAAATAGGGTGATATGAAACTGAGGCTAACTCAAGCTTTAAGAGTCTAATGTGACTGCCTTATCAGTTTGAACTACCAGTACCCAGTAGAATCAGCACCTAGAACGGCTTCCACTGTCTAATTTACAGTAAGGGAGGGCAGCTCAAAAGCCACCAAGTTTAAAAGCACAGCAAGAATTGGGCTGGTGGTGGGAAAAATCAATGTAGTCAAACAGTGGTTTTAAACTCCGAGCTTTTCTAGCTGGACAGGAAAGTAGGTGAACACCTTGAATAAGAAAACTGTTTCTCAACCCCTCCTGCTAATTAGCATTTCAAGGTGTGCCTTTTATTGCTTCCCCATTACGCTCCTTTATACAGATTTTTGAAGACTTTCCAGAATATCCCTAATAGCTTTATAG